>NC_000068.7:136964349-137161849 GCF_000001635.26 Mus musculus | reverse complement strand
TAAAAAGAAATAAGCAAAATTAATTTATATGATTAATATCCCCTAGATTAAGGTAAATTCATCAGAAATATACTACTTGCATCTGTCATTCGTAAAGGCTCATGGTTAAAAATGTTTGACAACAGTTAGAGAGGTAGATGATGTTGTCAAACATTCTCTGAATAAGAGTGAAGACTGGAAGAACTCAGTGGGGAAGAGTGTGTACTCCTCTTGCAGAGAACCTGAGTTTAATTCCTACACCCATGTCAGGTAGTATAAAGCTGTCTCTAGCTCCAGCTCGAGGGAGGTCTGAAACCTCTGGCCTCTGAATATTCATGAGAGCAATACCCACACATATAGACACATAATAAAATAAATCATTTTTAAAATGAGTCTAGGGTTTAGATCACAACACCCATATAGCAACCCAGATGTAGCCCAGAACACACCCATAACCCCAAGTCCTGGCAGGCAACAGAGACAAGAAGACGGCTGAAGTTTGCTGGATGCCAACCTAACTGAACCCAAAAAGTGATAGAGGAAGGTACCTGAGGTTCTCCTCTAGGCTCCGATGTGCACATGCAGGAGCATTCACCACATACCCACCACATTCACACAATATCCTTGGACAGATTCAAGCTGTGACAAACATTCTTAAAATGTTTAAAGAAACTGAAACCAGTAAGTACGACAACTAATCTTGGTTGTCAACTTGTCTATATTTGTAATCAATTAAAAGCCAACCCTCTGGGTGTGCCTCTGGATGATTTTCCTGATTGGATCATTTGGGATAGGAAGACCAACCCTATATCCGGCCTACAACTTCTGGTGGCAGCCCACATAAAAGGACCCAAAAGGAAGCTTTTACTTTTTGCCTGCTTGCCCTCACTCTTGCTGGCAACTTCACTATCATGTTGCTGACATATTCTTTCCTGAATATTATAACCGACTTCTTTGGGTTCCCAGTGTAAACTAAACACCAGTATCTCTCTAGGAATTCTTCAGGACTCTGGCACAATACTGGGACTGTCAAAACATCCAGTATTTGTGGGCTGAACACCTACAAGGTTCATGTCATTTCTACTTAGAGGATACCATTGCTGAACTACTGAGTCCACTAGGAGCCACTCTGATAATTCCCTTAAACAAAAAAATATATACATATAGACATATAGAGATAGAATGAATACAATATATATATTGAAAGAGTTATATATGTGTGTGTGTATATACATACATACATACATACATATATACTTTTTTTCAATTCTGTTCCTTTAGAAAACCCTAACTAATGCAATAATAGGAGAGAATGGGAACATGGGTCTAGTGGCTGTTGTACTGGTGGTATATCTCTGAATGCTGTCATTACATTTTCATTATTATTTCCTAGAAAATACAGAAACAAAGCTGGACAGGCATTCCTATCTATATTGTACATATAAAAAGCACACAGA
Organism: Mus musculus; assembly: GCF_000001635.26. Taxonomy (NCBI): domain Eukaryota; kingdom Metazoa; phylum Chordata; class Mammalia; order Rodentia; family Muridae; genus Mus; species Mus musculus. Next base: position 137,160,413 of record NC_000068.7, on the reverse strand, counting down.
GTTTATGGTCTATCATACAGTACATCTACAGAATCTATATGCTTCTACACAACTACAGGGAGTAGTGAATTCAAACTTCAGTCCCAAGACTTTTAGAGCTGAATACGTGTATCCTTTATGCTTTGCCCATGAATCTCACAGCACTATGTAAGTTCACAGAGAGCCTTAAATGACTAAACTGTAAGTTACACTAAAGCCTGCTCAAATCACATCAAAGAGTTGAATCTCCTACAGACTTGTTCTGTTGGCCAGGTCCAACTTTTCCTTTAGAAATCTGAAGTTGAATGCTTTTCAGTCAAAAATGAATTTTCTAGTTTTACCATATGCTCTACCACCCACATCACATTATGTCATGGCCATTCAGCTTCACTCACTCACAATTATCTTCTGAGCCTTAGGTGCTTTGAACTTGCAAACTGCGGTTGCTTGAATGAGAATGACTCCATAAGCTCATATGTTTGAACACTTGTTCTTCAGTTGGTGGAACTGTTTGGGAAGGATTGGGAGATGATGTAGCCTTGTTGGAGGAGGTGTGTCACAAGGGACATGTTTGAGGTTTCAAAAGCCTCCCTTCATCTCCCAGTGTAATCTTGCCTTCTGCTTGCATTCTGGGATATGAGTTCTCAGGTATTCCTACCGGGATACCATCTCTATTTCTTCGTGAACTCTAATCTTTTGGAACCATGAGCCTACTTAAATACTTTCTTTTATAAGTTGCCTTGGTTAAGGAGTTTTATCACAAAAATAAAAGTTACTAATACACAAATCCACTGAGGATTTGATTGTGCTTATGTCTATTTATTTTTAATTTTTAAAATTAAATAAAATTATACAAATTTTTATCCCAAAATAATATCTTCTGAAATTTTTTAGACAGTGACTCCTAGAAGTTTCTAGTGTAATGCTCCACCCAACCCCATCTCACCCAGGTACACACACACACATACACACACACACACACACACACACACACTCATACACACACACACATACACACACACACACAGTATACACATACATATACACATGGATTAAGGGTCAGTAAAAATCTTACTTGCAGGGTATCTGTATGTTCCTCACTGGTAGCATTTGAACTTAAATACGGGTTTTAAAGATATAGGGTGCATTTTTGCCCATTTCTACTTACCTTCTCAAAGACAGTCGATACAACCTATATCTTCCATTTTCTGTATTTTTTTTCTCAAGCAAAAATGTATTATTTTCTCATCTTGGCTATCTCATAGTCCCCAGACAGCATGCAATAGTGGTACTTTCATCATTCTATAAAAAATTGTTAACGTGAAAATTTTGCAAGGAAGTGAAAATGTTCCAACTTTGAGACACTCACTTTCAAAGGCCCCTATATAGACCATATACCTATACCCTGACAAGTATAAGATCAAAATAAAAGTAACTACAAAAATAAGTCAATTCTATCAGGATAAGTGTGTTGATGTGATGTGGTTATGGTACATTATAACTTAGGGGAATGTAATAATCTGTACAAGATAATTTCATACACATATTTTATACTGATGTTTTAGGTGAGTATACAAATGATGTGGGCTAATTGCAGAATTCTCATACATATATCACTGTGCTTTGTTTTTATTCATATTTTCCTACACTCCCTTATTGTATTAGTTAGGGTTCTCTAAGAGAACTCAACTGACAGAATGAAGTGTGTGTGTGTGTGTGTGTGTGTGTGTGTGTGTGTGTGTGTGTGTGTGTGTGTATGAGAGAGAGAGAGAGAGAGAGAGAGAGAGAGAGAGAGAGAGAGAGTTGTGTGTCTTTTAAAAGGAGGTTATTACAGTGGCTTACAAGCAGCTTTATGGTAGTCCAAAATGGTTGCCTCCAAGTAATAAGGCCAAGAATCTTGTAGTTGTTTCAGTCCATAAGACTGTATGTCTCAACAGTCCCAGCATGGTGCCAGTGTCTTGCAGGATTCATAGAGAAATACTGGTCTTTAGTCTACACTAGCAAACCAAAATGATTCTAAAATACCAGCAAAGGAATGTATCAGCAATATGATAAATGAAGTTACCAGCAAGAGTGAGGGCAACCAGGCAAAAAGCAAAACCTTCCTTTCTCTGTGTCCTTTTATGTGGGCAGCCACCAGAAAGTGTAACTCTGATATAGTGTTGGTCTTCCCATTTCAGATGACTCAATCAAGAAAGCCTTCACAGTTGATTGCAGTGTAGTCGAATTAACAACCAATATTAGCCACACTGTGCTATATTGGATACTATTGGGTACGACCTGCCCCATCTAGCTGATTTTCTCCCTTGCCCTAGAGTATTCCTATCTCCGTTTTCATGTAACATGTATCACATCACCCTTTTTTTTACCCTTAAACATTTTTCTCCCTTCATGATCCCTTTTTTAGTGCAATGATCTACACATACATATAAATTCACACACATATTCACACATACACACACGTAGGAAGATAACCCCAAAGTAACAAATATTATTTAATTAGGCTATGATTTTGGTGTAACTTGCATTGTGTAACAAAGTTAACAGATAAGACAAATATCTAAGCATCATCTGTTTTTTCTCTCAGGCAAACCTGCACAGGCAGCAATCACTACCCAGGAGGGAACTCTCTGCTACTTGGACAGATGAACCTATGATCAGAAACGTCTTCTTTGACTTCCCTGTTGCCATAGCCTCCTTAATTCTCCCAACATCAGTGGGTCAAGCCAATGGCCAAAGACAGTGTAAATCAGACCCCAAACTATTAAATAAATAAAATAAAAATACGAAGGATGCTATTTTAAATTTTATTTTACATTTATTTATGGTGGTGTGCATGCGTAGGAGTCTACAGATCATGGTGTTTCTGTGGAGATCATTGGACTACTTGTAGGAGTCAGTTCTCTCCTTCCACCTGTTGGTTCCAGAGATCGAATTCATATGAGACTTGGTGGCAAGCACACTTACCTGCTCAGCCATCTCACTAGCCCCATAATTGATCATTCAAAACCATTGCACAATTAAAGATCTAAATTCAGAATTAATAAAGTTGTTTTATCAGTGTTCCATGAGAGTCTGGTTCATTCACCATCAAAGGACAGAGAATAGATACAATCTATTCTTCTGAGGGAAAAAGAAGGTACATGTCATTGGCATTTGTACTTTCTGTAAAGTCTACCGAGTCCTTGTACCCTCCTCAAAAGCTCTAAAATCATGTTTTTCAAGGCTCCCCAAGTGTAAAATAAAAACGAAGCTATTGTAATAATTCAAATGTAGTTTTCCTGACTCTCATCACTGATGAACCATTATAAGCTGTCACATGTATCTAGACTCAGAGTATCAGAGAAGCTAGGTTTTATGCCTAAAGCCCATCTCTGGGCTCCTAAACTATGCATGGCTTTGGCATCAGTCACATCATGCTCTGATTATAAAGCAATGCCCATGGCATAGGAAGCTCTTAAGCTGTGGGTCAGAGCAGAGCACCATATGTTCATCAGGGTGCCCCATGGCTGTAAGTCAAGGGAGACCCTTTGACTATGAATCTCTTTACAAACTCATTTTAACATGAATGTTAATGCAACGTGAATGGTTATATTACATTTACAGGCCAAAAGAGTTACTTCTTTTGTTTGACTGATAATTATTTCATGCATACAGAAGAAAGAACAAAGCCTGTCAAAACCTTGATCTTTCCTCATCATTGGCCATGTCCAATACACAAAGAAAGCAGTGAGACTAAGAAGTCCATCTGGCCATGGAAACAAATATTGCCCCACTGGTCCCATAATGGACCATAACTTTCTTAAAGACAGAATCTTTATAATACAAAACCAAAAATGACCTTCAAAACTCCACAAACTTAGAAACTACATTCCATCGTATTTCAGACATATAGAGATTACAAGATGATCCCCTATGCCTTATAACAAATTTTCTACAAGGTGTAAATCCTGCATCTTTAAAATAATCCCCAAACAAACAAACAACAAAGTCTTGATGCACAATCCTCACGTGTGAAAACAAAAGTGTATAAGTCAGAACACAAATACAGACACACACACACACACACACACACACACACACACACACACACACACAAACCATAAAGTGCATCATGGGTTTTGATTGCACAAATGCTGACATTGGACTGTTTTACTAGAAGCTCTGTGACTTCAAGCTCAACTTGCCATCACCCTAACAGTGCCCTCTTAGTGTGAGCAGTCAGGGATGATTAACTGAAAACTATTTCCAAGTTAAACATTGATTTCCCTCTGCCCCCATTTATTCCTATCATGGATGACCTTTCCATTGGATTTTTTTTTTCAAAAGAAAGCAGGCACCAGTGACATTGGATTTCTCGGTATGGAACAGATTCTCCATTTGTTAGTTTCTGTGGGTTTTATCCTGTAAAGAAATGAGCAACCCTGGGGCAATCGAAGAGATGTTGTCATTCACATATAGATTCATACAAATAAAACTACATATAAATACATAGGCACACACGAAGACACACATGAAAAAAGGCACACACAAATGCAGTATACACACAACAAACATACTCAAGACAGCATGCATACATATTCCACATACACACCGGATAAAATGCACAGACACACACAAAACTTTGCAACATACTTTATGATTTTAATGAAGTCCTTCCTATAGTCTCATTTCAATTACTATTTTGCTTCAATATTCAATTGCTGAATTTATGAGTTAGCTTGCTTATTTTCTGGTTTTCTTTTAGTAACATGCCCCTCAAAGAGATATATTGCTCTTAAGTAATTTGTAGTAAGCATACAAAGCAATTAGTTTATTCATGATGTTTTATACATGTGTATTGGTTTAATTTTAGTTTTACTCCCATTAGTCTTTCTCCCCACATTTCCTCTTCTTCCTCTAAAATAGCCTCCATTTTGCCTTCATGTTATATGTATATGTGGAAAAAAAAAGACAGAAAACACACAATGCTTTTTTTCCTTCTCCATGATCACCTCTCATATTCCCTTCAGAACCTCTGCAATTCCCCTTTTACTTTTATGTCATATGAAGAGTGTATCTGTCTGTCAGTCTCTGTCTGTCTGTCTGTTTCTTCTCAAGACAGGTCTCATGTATACCAGGCTGACCTCAAACTCACTATAGAGCCAAACTTCTGATCCTCCTCCCTATACTTCCCAAGTGCTGAAATTATAGATGTGGGCTTTTCTCCCACTTTAATCTAGAGGGTGATGTTTAAGATATGAGCTCTCTTTATCTCAGTCCATTATTTGAATTCATCACCAAATCCTGCTGAGTTTGAATCTCAGACTAATTTCAAAACCAATAGAAGTGTTTCTTGGAGATGCTGTTTGGGTTCTTGTTCATTTGTTTAGGTTTTTTTTTCAGTTTAGAGATATGGACAGTGAGAGAGAGGCATGAAAGTCAAGGTTTGGGACAAGGAGCACACTGAGGGAAGTATCCCTTTGTGCTCTTCCCCTCTCCTCAATCCTCTGAGCTATCTTCAGAAGCTATTCAAAAAACCAAGGCATCTACACTGCACATATGAGCATCTTTGCAAACTAATGACAAGTATTGTGATTGTCTACATTTCCCATATAAACACAGCATATTTTTTCTAATATTTAATCTCAATAATAGTATCTGACACCAGTTTATATGACAGGGGTAATAGGTAAATAGGACTTTTATGATCTAAAATCATCTCAAATAGCCCATACTGAAAACTAAACATCAGATCTTTACAAATTTTGACTATGAAAAAATCAAAAAGTGTCTGTTTTGGTGATGATTAAGGAATTACTGTCAATATTTCTAAAGGTGTTAATGCTGTTGAGGTTTCTTTTTTTTTGTTTTTGTTTTTGTTTTTTTCTGTTTGGTTTAAGAATGTAATAGCAATATATGAAATCTGCTGGAGTCAGAGGTTGGCCCCTAGCTGCAAGATTTCCTATGATTATTGAATCCAAGAGCAGAATATTTTTGCATCTGTTTAAAAGTTTCTACATTAAAATAAAAAATTTTGTTTGTTTGTTGAAAATCTTTCAGGTATGACATACTAGCTTCCTTTAAGATGAACCTGTTTTCACGTGACATTTCATAAACATCTCCAGAACTAAAGGCATGACACACAGAGGCTGAGCATTGTTTCTTGGAGCCTTAAAGCCAATTACCACCTTTCCTGGTAGACCTGGTGATCTCATTTCACTCCCCTCTCACACATTAACTTCAGGTTTCAACATCCACACATTAACTGCCACCGTCTTCCTCCACCCAGTGATCTTTTTTCCTTGGCAATTATCTGGAAACCCCTATCGGGGTCACTGTGGTGTGTGTGTGTGTATGTGTGTGTGTGTGTTTCTTCTGGGTAGCAGAATATGGAGCAAGGCTTATGTTGATTTTGTGCAGCCCACATTCCTGGAATGTTCGTGCTGAGTACAGAATTTGACCTGTAGCACAGTGAAGAAAGAGTTCAAATGCAAACTCCAGAGATATCCATCCCACAGAATAAATGCCAATAAGCAATTTCCTTTCCCAGCCTACCAGAGATTTCAGTCAGATAGACCATAGCAGACAGAACCCGTGCCAATATTTTATAACCCATAAAATTTCTTCAAGCAATTGTACAGATTTCCAGCCATCCTTTGATCAGTCTTGTGTAACAGTGACTCTGGGCCCTCACCTAAAAATGATTATATATATATATATATATATATATATACACACACACACACACACACACACACACAATGAAAAAGATCTGGCCTTCAGAAAGCTTCTCATTAAAACACTAATCTGTTCCACCACATTCTTCCAAGACACAGCGATCAGCATTGGAGCTGGCTTGAATGGCCAGGCCTAGTAAGACTGATACAAACAGCTTAAGTAATTGGATTGCTATATGGGATTGAATGTCTGACAACAAAAGATAGCCATCTCTATTCGACCACCAAAGCTTTGTTCCAGCAACGAATTCATTCAGCAATGCCCTTAGAGGCTCCTGGACCCAGGGAGAAATGACAGACCTGAGACACAAAAACTGAGCCAGCTGATGAGCCCAGAGACAGAGGCTATGCAATTCCAAAAAGTTAATTACAGCGAACAAAGGCAGCAGACGATGACTTGTTGAATCATTACCATAATCACATTACTGCACTAGTCTCCAGTTCCCAGCCAAGGGTGGCGGTGCGGCTGCTTCTCATTCTGACCATGTACTCCCTGCTCGACTTCCACGTGCAAGCTACTGTACACGTCTCCTTGACTAATGCAGTCTTACTGAGGCAGCCTCTTTGCATATTCTAGATGGGTTTTCTTATTTAAATGGGTTTGCCCATCAAAAGAGCCCGAAAGCAGAAAGCACTAAAATAGCATAGAATATTTGAGATGGTGGATATGCTAGCAACCCTGCTTTGATCAGTACATGCAGACATGTATATGGACAATTATTGTAGCAGCTAACTTTTTGTAAGAAGTATAAACATCATTGGTAATAAAATTATCTCATGTTTCCCTCAAATTTGGATTTGGGAAAGGCTTGTTTTCTAGTAAAATAGATTGCAGTATCAGACTCATATCTGTGCCTATAACTTCAGATAGAGATCAGCAGGATTTTATTAAATTACAGCTTCAAGTATGTCCAAGAAAAGTTCCCATCAATCAGAGTATCCATGTCCAAATCTTATTCCAGGGTGAAAAGCAGCAAGGAATCACCATGACCAGAGAACATGGAACGTTTACACTTAGCCGGTGTGTTCCTTGAGGCTTTGACAGCGCTTAAAAAAAAAAAAAAACAAAAAAAAAAAAACTACTGGATATTTAGTTTCCCTGGTGGTGTGTCATAAATTATCTTCACATTTAACTTCTCTGCAACATATTTTGTCTGTCTGGAAAGAATATCAGTCAGCAAGTGAAGCATTTCATTTTATAATCAACAGAGATGTTGGCACGCTAACCATGGCCAAAACCCTGACCTAGCAGCCATAGCAGTAGTTAGAGCATGCAGCGTTGCTGCAGAATCACTGTTTTAGAGACACAAACTTGGAGAGAAGATTCTTTTTTTTTTTTTCAGGATGAAGTTCTGTAAGAGGGATCAAGACACACTCAATCTACATTAAAATGGAAAGAAATGGGAAGGCCAAATATCCTTGCTTTCTCAAACAGTGGCACCAAAGAAGCCCAAATACAAAAGTCTTGACATCCAATCCAATCCTCCTCATCTTTAAATAGCATCTTGCAGCCAGGATTCCTTGCCCAACTTGGCAAAGGAGAAGAACCAGCTTCATGATCCAAATTGTGACTTTGGATCCTAACTGAAAGCACACGAGCACATGGTGTCCGAACATGGCAAGTTTTGCCTTCTCAACTTACCCTCCTGCCAAATGGAACGTGAAGTATCAAGAATTTAGAACTATGATCGTGGGAAAAAAGGTGGGAATACTTGTAATATGGCTACAGATTATATGTGCATTTTAACACAAGTCATGAATAGAACCTTAAAATGGTGTGCTCCAGGCTTCTGAGCATAGGTATCTTGGGACTTTACTGATGTGTTTGAGGATTTTGTACAGAGGAAGATATTTCTCACTTTTCCATAGTGGGCGGCAATGAGTTTTCTAGTCATCACAGCCTCAAGGACACACCATTCTTATGAGCTTCACATTTCAGAAAAACTGAACATCTCTGACAAAATGGGTCCCCAAATCAACAAGACGTTCCATGCATCTGCTTTAAATGCCTTAAATCATTTTTAGTTTCTCTAAGCAAGGGAAATTGTAATAACCAGTGTATCAGGTGAGTAAGAAGAGTAGTTGTTCTCAAAGTCCTGATAGCTGGAAAACAAGCTAAGACTCTACTTCAGGACCCTTCAATCCCGAACGCCCTTACAATATTTACCATACCCTGCCTATGACTTGACTTTGCTCGTTTTTATGATTCTATGTTTTAGTTTTCTTTCTTCAGATCAAAAACCCAAGGATATGAACTAGTACAGTCTTGGATCCACCATTCCACAACACCTATCCCATGCTGGTGCCGTATAAGGGTGCTAATATCCATTAAGGTAAGTGTGAAAACGAGACAGACAGTAATCTTCAGGCTTACACACAATGTAAATCTGTACTCATACTTTGACTTCCAGGTCATCAGCACTTGACCAAGAAAATAGTGAGCTTTTAGTTCCAGTGTTTGCTGTCTTTATTAATCACCTAAGGTGTGACCAGTACAAACCTCAAACCTTGCAGACACTCACAGGGTTAAAGGAAATATATGTCTACACAGACATATACAGTCTTGGAGCGGTAAATACCTAGGGCGCCTGTGACTAACGGTGAAATCACCTCTTTGCCAAGGCCTCACCCTGGCTTCTCTCCCAGCAGCCCTGGATATCATCAGCAGGTACAACAGTGAAAGTCAGGATATGGGTGATGCCCATCTCATGGTAATTTCACATGTTATTCTTTTTCTGTTCATCCTTCTTAGCCTTGCCCCTTCCATGGCATGGAAGGCTGTTTATTCGTTGAAAGGGTACAGAAATCTCAGAGCTAAGTACCTTTCTCTCCTTCTTAAGGCTCCTTTTTGGCCCTGGGATGAGGCCTACCAGAAGCCCAAGTTAATGTCTACCTTTGGTCTTGTTATCTACCATATACTACAGCCTGGTATTCACCCATGGAATATATGATTTCCCAGACCTTTCCAGCCAGCATGAATTTGATTTACAAACTAATTTCAGAGCCTAAAACCCACATGTTATAATGGATCCACAAATGGGTTTTAATTATTCTTTATACTACATTTAGCTGATTTTATGAGCTGACTACCAAACTTTTTAAATCAGGAGATTTTAATTCATCAATTCTATACTTTCTTTAGAAATTAGATTTAGCCTCCTCTCGTTGGGTGAAGCTGAGGGACATAGAAGCTCTGACATAGAAGCAACATAGTATTTTCCACTGTCTCCTCTGATCCCCATAATCTTATACCTAGACTGTCTCCTTTAATCTCCATGAGCTTACAATTAAACTTATCCCTCACCTAGTGAGCCAGCCATGTCCAAGATTTGGCAATAGTTCACAAATGTGGGTCTTCCTCTTTAATACATAAGACTATATCTATTTACATCTATACTCAGCATTATTCTCAAGTTATGATATAAAAACAGCCAAGTATCCATTGATAGATAAATGAATAAATAAAATACATTGTGTATATATATATGTATATATTTACATATATACATATACATATACATGTACACACATACATAGACATATATATGTTATATATAATATATATATTATCTGTCCTTAAAAAGTCAAGAAATTCTAAACAGGTATTGTGGCAGGCATCTATAACTCCACCACTCAGTACTCAGAGGGTTGAAACAGTATAGTCTCCTGTTTGAGGCCAGCCTAAACTACTGAGTTTTTGTTTATTTTGTACTTTCTTTTGTCATGTTTCGTTGTTGTCTCTTTGAAACCTATTCTTTCCTAATGAAAGACAGAAAGGGAGTGTATTTGGAGGGAAAGAGAAGTGGGGATGAGTGGGAGTAAGGAAGGGGACAGTATAGTAAGGATATATTGTATGCGAAAAGAATCTAACTTCAATGAAAGGGGAAAAAGGAAAAAACTTAAAAAGTCGTGAAATCTTGACATGTGCTCTAATGTGGATGAACCTTGAGAACATTAGTCTAAGAGAAATAAACTCATCACAAAAAGACATGTTTGTTGTTTACATCCAGGAGATACTTGATGCAGAAAGTACAACAGTGGTAATCAGCTCATGATGGACAAGGACTGGGTAGTGGTTGCTTACTCGGAACAGTGTTTCAGTTTTACAATATGAAAGTAGTTGTGGAGATGAGTGGTACCAATATTACACAACATTATGAATGTGTATACCACTGAACACATAGCACTAGTAAATTTTTTTAAATACTGCACCACAATTAAAAAAATAAAATTAAAGTTTTGTTTCTCTTATCTGGCCATGTAATAACCATGTGAGAAAGTTCTGACCATACAATTTATATGGAAAAGATATGTGCTAGTTACCTTGTGATCAGGACAATAAAACTCTAGTCATCTCAGTTCTCATTCTCTTTTTGCCTCCAGCTGATGTAAGAAAAAAAATGAGTGTTGAAAACATTAGAGCCATCAAATATAAGAATCCCAGCTTACCATATCAACCCGGTCACTCACTGCACCTTGCTATAAACTCTAAGTTAACCAAACTGGAGATACTTCTCTGAGCCCTTTTGCATTTGGAATTTGATTGTTACAGCAACCAGAATGATATAAATACAGCTACCTTCCAGCTAGATGGCCCAGTATCTTCTGAGACCTTATCTTTAATCTGGGATCTTGGCCAAGAATGGAGGCATAATGACTGACATGGGAAGGCCCCTCCTCACATGATCTTTCATCTGCCAACAGGCTTGTCCGGGCTTGATCCCATAGTGGTAGATGCTCAGTCTTCAAGGTCCTGAGAGCATCAAGAAAGGCAAACACCAAAAGACAAGTGTGTTTTGCTCTTAGCCACATTTGGTGTTCTGCTAGCTAAAACAGTTGCTAATCTCAGTTGAGAAAAAAAGGAAAGAAGTCGAGTAGGGTGAGATAGGGAGGGGGGAATAAATTTTGTGTATATGTCTAGTGGGGTCTTACTCTGCGAGGCAAGCTGGCCTCAAACTCAGGTTCCTCCTGCCTCAACCTCCCATGTCCTGGAATCACAAGTATGTACCATCAAGTCCAGCCAGAAATAGATTTTTTGTTGTTGTTTGTAATATCTTCAAAATGGCATTGCATGCAGTTTAAGGTGGGAAGAATTTAGGTACATTTTCTCTATTTCAAGTAACGTGTTTTCTCCTATCTAGTGTTTCCCTCCACACTTCTAAATAATATGTGTATATGAGTGCCTATTTCCCTCCAGTTTATTTACCAGTTTAAACTGTTTATCTTAACATTTTGTCGTGAATTTAAAAAAAAAAATCCCAATAGACCTTCACCCAAATTCTCTCACTGTTAGCATTTTTCCAGTGTTTCCCAAAAACCACTTGAGAATAAGTTGTATGCATGATTCCCTTTCGCTCCTAATATTATTGTTCTAATTTCCAAAACCACACCTTACATAATCACAGTAAATTAGTAAAAAATCCAGGAATTTTCTTTATAATACTACTGCTTGGTACTGTCCAAGAGGGCAGGCCTGTGCTACATGGAGCTACTTACCTTAAGAATTGAACATTTGATTTCTTATTCACACTAGTTATACTTGTTCATTATGACACATGGCTAATAGGTGCCATGTGGAATGTGAAAAGAAGGTGCTGGCAATGAAAATACTACAAAGCAGGGCTGGTCTATATCTTTCAAACCCTGTTTGATATAGGTATAGATTTATAGAGATGGAATCCATTTTTATTACAAGAAGCCACAAGTTAATGATTATCACCTCTGTATCCTAGATATGGAGTCAAAGTTAGACACATGATTGGTGCTCTATAATAAATCAATTCTGTAAGCAGAGATCTGAACATGTTTTAAAGGGTGTGTGTGTGTGTGTGTGTGTGTGTGTGTGTGTGTGTGTGTGTTTGTGTGAGTGTTAACCATGTCATGTTTTCTCATTTTAGGTTTGGTATTTAGAAGCAGAACCTGAAAGAAGAACTAATGTATGAATGATTTTTTAAATTAGGTATTTATTTAATTTACATTTCCAATGCTATCCCAAAAGTCCCCCACATGATTTTTTTTTAATGCTCCCAGTAAAAACTTGTAAAGTAATGAAAGACCCAGAACAGGGAAGAATAGCAAGGTGGTAAGGTCAGGTTAAATCCCAGCTTCACATCCATCCTGAAAAAGCTTGAGTCCATGGATACCCAACAATCCAGCTGACTTAAAGACAAGGAAGTTAGGGCTTTCAGAAACACAGACTAGTAGGTTCTGGGCTATAGGCTGTGCCCAGAGCACACAAACTACTGGATGTTTCTATATACCTGCTTATGTGTGGGCAAAACAGCTGCAGTAGCCCAAGGGTCACCATCTAAAGAACATAGCCATTCATAATACTAGAGTCTGAGAACAACCCATACTGTCTCTGAACATTCCATCTCTCTGTGCTTCCTAAAACATGTCCACCAAATGTCTCTCCAACTGCTCTGTTGAACTAAAACTTAAAATCCAGCTGTTTTTTTTTTTAAAGAATGTTCATTAATTTTCCCTGGCCTATTTCCATGAGATATTTGCTCCACTTCACCGTATCAGTTGAGGTATACTTGGGTGGGAAAGGTGGGGCTACCCTTGATAAAGAACATAAAATCAAAGGGCAGAAGTCATAAAAGACAGATCCAAGAACATCACAGTGCAAACAAGCCTACTGACTAGAAAGGAAATCTTTCTTTTGAAGAACTATTTTCTCCTGTCCTACAGAGGACCAAAATACATACAATCTAGCTTAAGAAAATGGAGAGTGTTTTATAGCGTAAGAGTGTGCCATTTAACCTAGGATTTGGAAGCCTGGTGGATAACAAAGGCAGGTTAGAGAGCCCTGAGAAACAAATGTGTCTCTTTCTCTTTCTCATTCCTTTCTTTTTGTATATAATAAGAGTGCATTGCAGTTCCTCTGAAGACATGGACCAAAAGTGCCCATCCCAGTCCAGAGCTCTACAAACCACACCACTTTATCATTCTCTTCTTCAATTAGTTGACATTCTTCCTCAGAGCAGAATCTGATTAGCCCAGGTCCCATGTTAGGGTCTCCCTCAGACCCAGTAATCAGAGATCAAGGGGGAACAAGGCTGGATCATATAAAGACTTTAACAGGAGCAGGGCTCCATATCCAAATTGTGCCGAGAGGTAGCAAGCCCCCCCTCCCCCCGAGTGTAGACAGACCTGTGAGTGAAGATAGGACCACCACTGCTGCTCAGAGGAACTCCCTCAGAACCCTCAGGACACAGAACCAAGGGGGTCTGCCTGGGACAGGAGTCTTCCTGTCTCTGTCTGCGCCCAGAGCTAATCCTGTGTCACAGAGCTACATATACAAATATTGCCAGGATATAGCTGGTCTCCTATGAGTGCCTACACATCTGTGAGCACAGGTAAGACCACCACTTCTCTTCAAATTCCTGGCTCAAGAGGGACCGTTGGGCCCTCAGAGCCATCAGGACACAGGAACCAAGGATCAGCTGGAGACAGAATCTTTCTGATCTCTCCATACCCAAATTCCTCCCAGAGAGAACTGGTCTCCCAGGAGTACTGACCTTCAGGCTTGCAAGAGGAACAAGCCAAAGTTAGAGATGGCAAGACCAGTTAACACCAGAGATAACCAGATGGTGAAAGGCAACCACAAGAACATAAGCAACAGAAACCAAGACTACTTGGCATCATCAGAGCTCAGTCCTCCCACCACAGCAAACCCTGGTTATCCCAACACACCAGAAAAGCAAGACTATGATTTAAAATCACATCTCATGATGATGATAGAGGAATTTAAGATGGACATAAATAACTCCCTTAAAGAAATACAAGAGAACACAGGTAAACAGGTAGAAGACATTAAAGAGGAAACACAAAAATTCCTTAAAGGATTATAGGAAAACACACCCAAACAGGTGAAGGAACTGAACAAATCCATCCAGGATCTAAAAATGGAAATAAAAACAATAAAGAAATCACAAAGTGAGACAACCCTGGAGATAGAAAACCTAGGAAAGAGATCAGGAGTCACAGATGCAAGCATCACCAACAGATTACATGTAATAGAAGAGAGAATCTCAGGTGCAGAAGATACCATAGAAAACATTGACACAACAGTCAAATAAAATGCAAAAGGCTCCTAGCCCCTAAAGAAATAGAAGTAGTTATTTAAAAATCTCCCAACCAAAAAACGTCCAGGATCAGATGGGCTCAGTGCAGAATTCTATCAGACCTTCAAAGAAGACCTAATACCAATACTCTTCAAACTATTCCACAAAATAAAAATAGAAGAAACACTACCTAATTCGTTCTATGAAACCACAGTTACTCTGAGTATTCTCCCTTGGAGATGGAACAGTTTTTGTCTAATCAGGAACTTGCCACAATTTCCTTTCATAGAGGACATCATAGAGATTTTTTTCTACTTCGATCATGTTTAATGTTCCAAATAGATTTTAAAAACTGGTTGAGTGCATATTACTTTTAGCTTCAGAAGATATCATGTATATTTAAGAGGCATTTAACTATTATAAATTATTTTGATGACTCAAAAATGTCAATACTGAGTTGTATATTTAAAATATATTTAATTAGTTTAATAAAAAAGAAAAAGGGATCATTATGGAAAAGACACAGACTTCTGCCTCCTGTCAATGACATATAATTGAAAGACAAATGATAAGCTTACTAAGAATTACCAAGCCACAATTACTCTGATACCTAAACCACACAAAGACCCAACAAAGAAAGAGAACTTCAGAACAATTTCCCTTATGAATATCGATGCAAATATACTCAATAAAATTCTCACAAACTGAATCCAAGAACACATCAAAATGATCATCCAACATGATCAAGTAGGCTTCATCCCATGAATGCAGGGATGCTTCATTATATGGAAACCCATCAACGTAATCCACTATATAAACAAATGCAAAAAAAAGTATGATCATTTCATAAGATTCTGAGAAAGTATTTGACAAAATCTAACACCCCTTCATGATAAAAGTCTTGGAACAATCAGGAATTCAAGGCCCATACATAAATAAAGTAAAAGTAATATACAGGAAACCAAAAGCCAACATCAAACTAAATGGAGAGAAACTTGAAGCAATCCCACTAAAATCAGGGACTAGACAAGGTTGCCTACTCTCTCCCTACCTATTCAACATAGTGTGTGAAGTTCTAGCCAGAGCAATTAGACAATAAAAGGAGGTCAAAGGGATAGAAATTGGAAAGAAAGAAGTCAAAATATCACTATTTGCAGATGATATGATAGTATACTTAAAGGACCTCAAAAATTCCACCAGAGAACTCCTAAACCTGATAAACAGCTTCAGTGCAGTAGCTAGATATAAAATTAACTCAAATGAATCAGCAGCCTTCCTGTACTCAAAGGATAAACAGGCTGAGAAAGAAATTAGGGAAACAACACCCTTCACAATAGTCACAAATAATATAAAATACCTTGGTATGACTCTAACTAATCAAGTGAAAGATCTATATGAGAAGAACTTCAAGTCTCTGAAGAAAGAAATTGAAGAAGATTTCAGAAGATGGAAAGATCTCCCATGCTTGTGGATTGGCAGGATTAATATAGTAAAATTCCAACTCATAGAGTTAGAAAGAACAATTTGCAAATTCATCTGGAATAACCAAAAACCTAGGATAGTGAAAACTATTCTCAATAAAAGAACTTCTGGTGAAATCACCATCTCTGACCTCAAGCTGTACTACAGAGCAATAGTGATAGAGGCTCACACCAGTTGTAACCACATACATAAGACCTGCACAAGCTCAAGTCAAATGGATGGAGGAGAGGGCCGTGGAAAACCCCCTATAGCTGAGGGACTATTGGCAAATAATGCTGATGGAAGTGGCAAACATGGCTTTCTCCAGAAATGCAGGCCTTGAGGGGCTACCCACACTCTATTAAATGGCCCTATACCTCTGTATATATGGGCAGCGCTATGTGTACTCAGAGGGTTTAGAAAAGCAGTATGTGAAGTTCAAAAGGGAAAGTGGTAGTGGAATATGGGAGGAAATGGGAACAGGTTTGATAAAAACACCTACTGGTCCAGAAAATGCTAGAAATGGCATGCTATTCTTGAACCTTATATGTGATCACACTGCAATCATATTGATAACATACTTCACCTCCTTCCTTGCTATATTGGCAAACGATAAGATCTGGACAGGGCCCTACTCTGCTTTCAAAACATTACTAACTCAATAGTAATTGGGTTGACTTGAGTATACTATTTCTTAGGAGTCCTGAAGTAGACTTAAGAAAAGCTATTGGAAACAGGCCCTTTTGTTCAGCTCTACAGTTATCAAAATGTGTCCCTGAACCGTATGAGACCAGCATCACCAGAAAGGATGTACTGAAAATACAAATTGTTGATCCCATTAAGATCTATGGAATCAGAAGGCCTGGGATACAGGCCCAGTTCCTGTGTTACCATGAGCCCTTGACCTTGATGGGAGACATGGCATGAAAACCACCAATCTAGTCAGGAATTGTGAACCATACCAGTGACTGAATAAAAAGAGCATAATAAAAATATCTGGATAGAATATTTTAACTAATTCAAAGGGCAAGAACAAGATCAAATTATCTAGGAGATAACAACATCACTCAAAAGAAACAGGGTATCAAAAGGGAGAGATTAGAATTATTCAACTTGGATTAAGATGATGCTGTTCTCAAGACTGAGTCGTTTCTGTGGGCTGGACCTAGCTCACCAAGGAAAGGGCACAGGCAGCTGATGGTAGTGTACCTGAGGATGTTCACAGAATACTGACTAAACCTCCAACTGGAAGGAACTGCTGCCACAAGAACCAACTGATGTTGCCATAAAGATCAAACATTGATCAGGCAATAACTGATGAACCAAGAAGTTTCCTCTCTGACTTCCAGGTTTGTAGTCTCAGTCTAGTAGCCTCTAATGGCTAGGGGTGGCAGAGTAGAAATGAAATAAATGATTTCTATTTCAGCATCACAGAAAAGGGTGTAGGAGGGAGACTTGAGACATTACCTTAATGACTGGTAAAGATATTTGGAGCTGTTCTTTTCAAGCTTGTGATGTCCCACAAATCTTTCAAGATAGGCTGTTACCCAAAGCACAGTGAGTAGTTTATAGAACCTTGCTCACAAGACGGGATTCTCCAGACAGCAAGATAGGCTTCTGCAACCCTCTTCTCATACTGAGATGGTTAGGGATCCCTTTTCTTGATACTAAAGATGAAAACCAAAGAGGAAAGGAGAGAATAGGACTGCTAATGAGGATGGATTCAAGATGAAGGGAAAAAACTAAAGGCTAGGAATACCCAGGGCCTCTAGTTGGCTTCAAGAGGTGAGAAGCGGAAGTGGGTGAGTTGGGGAGCAGGGGGATGGGGGGAAGGGATAGGGGATTTTCGGAGAGGAAAATAGGAAAGGGGATAACATTTGAGATGCAAATAAAGAAAATATCTATTTTTTAAAAAAGAGTCAAATATCCAGCAGAATTGTCTAGCCTGCCTCCCCAGAACAACAGCATTCCCAGCCAGAATCAGGTCCTTACATTTTCACTGAGTTGGTTTTGACCGAATAAGCATGCTCCATGGTTACTTCAGAGAGCAGTCTCTTGGGCATTTTTTTTTTTTTTTAGGTATTTATTTCATTTACATTTCCAATGTTATCCCAAAAGTCTCCCACACGCTCCCCCACCCACTCCCCCACCCACCCACTCCCACTTCTTGGCCCTGGCGTTCCCCTTATGAAAGAACACTCACACCTACTCCAGGCCTTCTCTACAAGTAGGCTGCAACACCTCTAGTTCATGATGTTCCTCATGCTTCAGTCTCTGTCAGGTTCCTCCATCACCACCAAGGCACAACTGCCAACAGGACCGAGATGAGTCTCTTTCTTCCATGATCTGACACTTCCAGGCATTGAAATGAATGGACCTTAGTGGAGAAAAGAACATGCATCACTTAGAATGAAATTTTTAAAAAGGGACCTTGAGGATGACAAAAATAAATTACTTCTCAGGCAACTGAGACAAATGAGGACTTTTCCGTGAGGATCATAGGTACCCAGAGATGCTTTCCTATTTCCCTACGATCCCTAACCAGCACATTTACTGTGTGACCTTAATTCACACCAAGAAGAAAATTTTGAAAACTTCACATCCTAAGGTCTTTTGAGAATGAGAAGAGAATCAGTGGGCATTGAATAATAGTTTGATTAAAGTAAATAGTTCTGGTGTGACATTGTACAGTGGGGTGACCATACATTGTAATTGTGTATTGTACTTTTTGGATGTTTTCCAAAAAGTATTTTGAAGCTTTTGCCCTAAAGTAATGATAACTGAAGCTAGACATGATAGCTTATGCCTTTGATTCCCGCACTTGCGAAACTGACGAAGGAGCACTGGTATGAGTTTACTACAGGCTACATCATGGGTCCCAAGACAGCCTGAGATGCAAAATAAAATTTTCTCTCAAAGAAAAAAATATATGTGTGAAAATAAAACTGCCTAAAGAAGCATATTTAACTTGATTTGAAGCATATTTTACTTTTTTTTCTGTACAATGTAATGCCTGTATGAGGGTCTCAGGTCCCCAGGAACTGAAGAAACAAACAGTTGTGAGCTGCCAGGTAGGTGCTGGGAATTGAACTTGGGTCCTCTGGAAGAACAGCCAGTGCTCTAAACCATTAAGCCATTTCTTTATCCCCTCACCCCAAATACTTTTAACATACATACACACATACATAAATTTAAAAATATATAAGTAAAATTACAATGCATTTTTTACTACATCTCTGGTCATCTGATTTTGAAAGGTTGGAGAACTGCAGCTTGTCTTAACGTTTGAGGTTGATTCCTTCTCTATCCTAGCTTTATAATTCATCTTCAATACTTCTGATTTTATGTACAGCAAGTGTGTTCCCTCATCTCACACTCAGCTCTGAATCAAAGTGGGTTTGAAAGACATAACATAAGCCTGCTTGTCCTGATCGACTACCTCTTTGTGGAAATAACTCATTAGTCAAACTATTAGTGTTCCGAAGTCCTCCAGCTTTGGCAGACTTTCTAGAGAGTGGATGATAAACTGAAAATCTTGATCCCAACATTCAGGGCTCTCCATCACTTAGTTAGAGTCTTCACTCTTAGAGTTCTTGATTTAAATTTATGCATACATGCTTTCTTTCTGCTTGTATATTCCATCGAGTGATCAAAGTGCTACTCGACTTTCCGCAGCCTCTTCTGTGGGTCCATCCCATGTGAAACCATCTACCTGTGGCTTCTTTCTGACTGTACAGATTACCATAGGTTCACTATGGGAACAGTTGGCATGCCTGTAAATGCCCACTGATCTGCCTTTCTCTGTTTCTCAATTAGAATATGAAATTCAAAGATTAAAAACTATGTTATACACAGGGCCCCTAATGGAGGAGCTAGAGAAAGTACCCAAGGAGCTGAAGGGGTCTGCAACCCTGTAGGAGGAACAACAATATGAACTAACCAGTACCCCAGAGCTTGTGTCTCTAGCTGCATATGTAGCCGAAGATGGCCAACTCAGCCATCATTGGGGAGAGAGGCCCCTTAGTCTTGCAAACTTTATATGCCCCACTACAGGGGAATGCCAGGGACAAGAAGCTGGAGTGGGTGGGTTGGGGAGCAGGGCAGCGGGGGGGGGGGGGGAGGATATAGGGGACTTTCAGGATAGCATTTGAAATGTAAATGAAGAAAATAAAAATATCTAAAAAACAAAACAAAACAAAACAACCTATGTTATAGACATTCCCTTTCACGTTGAATACATTTAAAATCTGGGCACAGATACGAAATGCACAAGTTGGTATAGTTGATTGCCAAAAACAAAAGTTGAAGCAATAAAAAAGGGGGAGAGCTATCTTGGAAAAAGATAGCAAGCATTCTATAGACAGATATTTCATTAAAATACCTTTTTAAAAAATTTTATTTATTTATTTATTTACACTCCATATTTTATCTCCCCCCCATCCATCCTCCAACTGTTCCACATCCCATACCTCCTCCCCACCTCCCTGTCTCCACGTGGATATCACAACCCCCCACCCCAACTGATGTCTAAACTCCCTGGGGCCTCCAGTCTCTTGAGGGTTAAGTGCATCATCTCTGAATGAACACAGACCCAGCAGTCCTCTACTGTATGTGTATTGGGGGCCTCATATCAGCTGGTGTATGCTGCCTGTTTGGTGCTCCAGTGTTTGGGAGATCTCGGGGGGAGGGAGGATACAAATTAATTGAGACTGCTGATCCTCCTACAGTATTGCCCTTCTCCTCAGCTTCTTCAGCCTTCCCTAATTCAACCACAGGGGTCAGCTGCTTCTGTCCATTGATTGGGTGCAAATATCTGCATCTGACTCTTTCAGCAGCTTGTTGGATCTTCCAGAGTGCGGTCATGCTAGGTCCCTTTGTGTGAGTGCTCCATAGCATCAGTAATAGTGTCAGGCCTTGGGACCTCCCCTTGAGCTGGATCCCACTTTGGGCCTGTCACTGGACCTTCTTTTCCTCAGGCTCCTCTCCATTTCCAGCCCTGTAATTCTTCCAGACAGGAACAATTATGGGTCAGAGTTGTGACTGTGAGATGCACCCCCTCTCCCTCATTTGATGCCCCGTCTTCCTGCTGGAATTGGGCTCTATAAGTTCCCTCTCCCTACCGTTGAGCCTTTCATCTAAGGTTCCTTCCTTTGAGTCCTGAGAGTCTCTCACCTACCAGGTCTCTGGTGCATTCGGGGGGGGGGGGGTTACCCCCAACCTCCTATCTCCCAAGTTTGCCTGTTTCTATTCTTTCTGCTGGCCCTTGGGGGGGGGGGGGCTTCAGTCCTTTATAACTCTGCAAGGCTACAGTATATCATGTTTGTAGGTGGGAAGAATTAAACTTACAGAAACATCAATCTGCTAATTCAAATATTATTTAAATATAATTCCCATGAAAAAAAATCTGCAGAATTTTTTATAGATGTTGACATCCAGATTACAAAGTCCATATAGAAAAGGAAAGACCCAAGGATAGCCAACCCAACGTTTAAAAAAGAACAGGGAAGAGTGGAAAAACTAATTCTACCAAATACCAACCATTTGTGTGTGTGTGTGTTTGATACTGAAACATATAGTCTTGACATAGGTACAAGCAAAGGGCAATGGAACAGAATGGAGACCCCAGGGACAGACAGATTGATACATGAAAGTGTGACAGGAAAGAAACTGTAGATTATTGGAGAAACAATGGACTAGGAATGAGTGAGACTGGCAGGACAGCTTGTCACGCTGCTGTAGGTGCTTCATGTCACATTAAAGAATCCAGCCTAGATAGCTGAAGAGGCTATTATGGAAAAATTAGAAAATGTTAGAAAAATTGAAAGGAGAACCTGGCCTATTAATTGAGGATAAGAAAGACTGTTCTGGCCAGCAATCAATAAGGCACCTGACATCAAGTCTAGTGACCTTTGTCCAATACCCAGACCCACACAGTGGGGGGGGGGGTGAGGACTGGCCCCACAGTTGTCCTCTGGCCTCCAATGCATGACATGGCACATGTGCCCCACCCCTCATCCCACTACACACATGAGTAAATAAATACTTTTAAGAACTGGCTTAAAATGTTTAAAACATGCTTCCAGTATTTTGCAAGAATCTGAAACAATAAGACAGAATTGTTCTGTTGGAGCATAAGGCAAAGTGATCTGCTATCCAGAGAGACCAATTCAACAACAGCCCATGCGCTTGAAGTCAAATACATGTGATGATGCATGTGGAGAAACAGACCCAAGTAATAATGCTCTGGGGCCACTCACACTGCCTGGGAGATGTTACCAAAAATTACTTTAGAGTGACAATCAGGTCTTTTTTCCAAATGAAAGGTGCATGTGAGTTCAAGGACTTCAAAGAGAGCCCCGCCACTATAAATACTCATCCCCGTGCCCTGAAACAGGACAGAACACTCAGGATGACAGTGATTCTGATTTTTAAATAGGGAGCGATAGTATACTGTGCTCTTTGGTAGCCACTCAGTACTTGCTATCCACATAGATATAGGTTAAGCAAGCCTAATTCCCAAGGACAAAATATGCTAAGACTGGTATTCTACCTTGCTAACTATGATTCGCCTAAAATGTAGTTCAGATCAACTTTTAAACTGGGGAAAAGGATGTCCTGTAAACGAAAACATTATCATGTCAGGCATTTTAATTGTTTCTCACCTGGGGCACTGATCAGTAGAAATGGGTTTTCAGGAATGAAAAGGGCTCAGATTTTGATAGGAAATATTCACAAGCCAGGGCACTTCAGGCTCCACTCTTACGGCCAGAATGGATTAATTATTCTGTCCAGTTTATGCCAAAAGAAAGGCAAAGACAATCACCAAAGGTAAAGGAGGCAAGATTTCCAACAAGGAGCCTAGCTTTTGTCTGTTGCTTTTAGTGGCTTCCAAAGTGACCTATTAAACGTATACCCCCAGCCCCCCAATACAGGAAAAGAAACTATAGCTTTGTATTCCCAGCTCATGTATCTTTGCTTGCAATCTTGCATTCAATTTCAGTGTAATATGAAGAGGCCTATTCTTTTACCAAAAGCTCCCTCTTCCCACCGGGCTTGTTTGTTATTTTATGTGTTTCTGCATCATTTGTAGACTTCGCTTTGATCTGCATTCCTCCTGGATGTGGGGTTTCCTCTTCAGCTACCAAAAGGAAAGCTGGTTTGTTTGAAAATCTGTTTATTTGGATTTTTTTGCTAGCCTAAAGTTCCTATCTTTGTCAGGATGCGCAGAGCTCTGCATCTGCCAGTCTCAGACAGCACTCTCCTTCCCCCAAGGGAAAGGCAAAGTTAGAAAGAATGTAACTTGCCCACTTGTATTTGGAATATTCTGGGAAAGGAGTTTCAGAGGGTTCTCTTTAAAGCCTAAGATTCTTTACCAGACACTGTTCAGCCATTGTGGTTCTTTCAAATATCAGAAAAGAAGAGGAGGAGGAGGAGGAGGAGGAGGAGGAGGAGGAGGAGGAGGAAGAGGAAGAAGAAGAAGAATTGCTTTTTCTCTCACTAGATCTTGTAGGAATTCTCTCAGCAAACATATGTCTAATTGTATGTATAATCAGGCACATCTATACATGGCACTAAGAACCTAAGAACCTGTACCTTCCCCAGAGAAAAGAAAGAGGACAGTATGACATCCAAGCCCCCACTAGGCCAGCATATGGTCATGCTCTATCAGAGGAAAAAATAAATCATGTAAAGGTGACTACATCACTGCATCTCCATTTCAGGAATGCTCTTCATTAGAAAGTTAATTCTTGACTTAGAAGTCCAAGTAGCATCCAGTTCTGATTAATGTGAAATAGCTACAAGAAAGAGACTGGACACACCAGGGATTTTTGGGAGAATGGCTATGGCTGCATCATGAAAGATGCTTCCTTCAAAAAGAATCATGTGGTACACATAGGGCATCATCCACTGGATGCATCTAGTAGCATGTGGCTAGCAGCAGATAGTCTTTTATGTGTTTCTGTAGGGGCAGTGGACTAGTTGTTGAATACAGTCCTGGTTTCTTTAAACCAACATCATGGCACACTGAGCATCTATAAGTAGTGTTGGCTCTGAACCAACACTTCTTCCTAGGAACAGTTCTTAGAAAAACCAAAGCTGGCTATAGACAAAACATAGGGAGGAAATAAAAGGCTCTCTGAATAGGGAAGACAAGAGACATGCTCCCACATCCTCCATACGCCTCTGTGACAGGGAAACAGGAAGTGTCCCCCAAGGACCTTACCAGACAGTCAACCTCATGGGGCAGCCATGGCCAGGACCCTCTCTTTGGAGACTAAGACAGAAGGATTCAATCTGGGAATCCAAACAAACTTAAGAAAACAATAGGCAGGACCAGGAAGGAATGGGAATTATTTGTCTGTTTTTAATAGAATCCTGCCTTGAAATTGCAGCTTTGTGCTAGGGGAAAAAAAATCGCAGTTTTCTTTAAAGTTACACATGAACAGTTTCTGGCTTCAAAAGACAGAGATCAAAATAAACTCCAGCTGTTGCCTAAGAACCACGCATCTGTGGGACAGGAGAAACCAATGCAGATACTGTATGGCTGCCGGGTTCCCAGCACAGGGCTGGTGAGATATGAGCTATGAGCACTAGAGTCTTCTCAGTGGTCAAGGAGTTGCAAAGCCCAAATAGGAGTTAAGATGCTCTTGCTTACACCCATCACTGGGCTGCTTTGATTTCCCAACATGGCCATCTACAGACATAGCCTCCAGTCATCAAGGAGCAGGAGCACAGCCTTATCACTTCCCCTTGGAAACCAAACCTCAAAAACTCACGTGCAGGATATAGAAAGGACAGTGGTGAAAGTGGCTTTGTTGGAGCAGATCATTCAGATGACAAGCCACACTTTGTAAAGATACCTTTACATGTTCCAAATTTTATTTTCAGGGCTGATAAAGAAGATGGGTGAGAGCCTAACTAAATCAAACTGAGGATTTTATTTCAGACGATGGAGATGAAGTAAAGGGACACCTTGCTGGAAATGTCTTAAGACTGGAACTTCAAAGGACGCTCAGCAGTGGGAACAAGATTGTTAAGAATGTCAGTAGGAAGGGAATATCTCCCAAAATATCCCAGGGGTGCAAAACAACAGCAAAACAGAAGGCGAAGAAAGCAGAAAAATCACTTATTATAGACTTTACATGTTCAAAGTCTTAATGCTACCCATGACCCTTCATATGCCTCTTACAGTTTCATATCTCATGTGCTCAGGTAAGACATTAAAAAGCAGTGGCTCCTCTGAAAAGGACTTGGACATGTTGCTCTAACTATGCTAAAGTCCTACTAACGAGAAGCTACATTTTCAAATAGAATCCCAACTAACACCAGCTGGTGAGTTTATTAAAGTTTAACCCTATCCCCTAGAAGATAGACAGCACTCCACATTCAAGATCCAGGGCTGAGGGAGCTAATAGAAATAGGGAAGGGGCACAGGACTATGCTAGGGCCCTTCAGTTCATGGATCCCACAGCAGCAGCAGCTGAGGCAGTGGTGATACCTGGAAAGAGTTTTTGCCTAGCAAATTCCAGGGCTCTACCCTAAGATTTTCTGAGTCAAACTCTGAGAGAGAGAGAAACTAATCTATGTACCAGCTTCTCAAGGTGATTCCTTCTTAGGTCAGACAAGGGCAAGCTAAAAGGACTTTATGGAACTACCTAGCACAGTGACCCTCAGGGGTTGCTCATCAGATATCATTCATAGCAAATGTTTACATTATGATTCATAAAAGTAGCAAAACTACAGTTATGAAGTAGCAACAAGCTAACTTCGTGGCTGGTGGGGTCACCACAATGTGAGGAACTGTACTAAAGGGTTGTGGCCTTAGGAAGGTTGAGACCCACTGATCCAGCAGCTCTCTGAGAGGCCAGCACTAGAAAGACTGTGTATATCACAGGAAGAGTGTTTGCAGGAGGGCGGGTTAAGGAGACTGGGTATCTCGGTCCGCAGAATGAAATGAGGTTAGTCACTGCCACCTGTGCTGTGGTCTGGAGACATAAAGCCCACAAGTATGCATGACCTTTGATCTCTGGGAGAACAATGGACTCTTCCTGCCACCCTTTTCATTTTTCCTGTGACAACGAGAAGAAAGAACAGGTTCCAGGACCTAAGTTCAAGGGCCTAAAGCAGGACTCAAGTAAGCACAGGCTATCTGCCAGCTTCCTTGTTGGAGACTTGACTTCAGTTGCCTACTTATTAGGATGGGCCTCACAAACACACACAGACCTCCTTCTCACTTGGCTCCCTTTTTGTTTCCCAGGTGAGCTAAGTTCTCCATTGCTAAACCTGACCCCACTCTCCTTCCCTCTCCTGTGGAAGCAAGTCTGTTAGCAATGTCCTAGATGCTTCTATTTTGACTCAGAATTAACCCAACAGATCTTTTCAATGAACAATTATTGTATGCATAAAACACTGCCCAGGCCTTGGTTACTTTCTCTCTCTCTCTCTCTCCCTCTCCCTCTCCCTCTCCCCCCCCCTCTCTCTCTCCCCCCCTCTCTCCCACTCTCCCTCTCTCTCTCCCCCCCTCTCTCTCTTTCTCTCTTTCTATTTATGTATGCTATCTACTCACACTCCTTCCTCTATCAAGAGCCTCAGAGTTCAAATGCACCAATCATTATGGATTTAGAACAGCTGTTTTTGACTTATTTTCTTTGATATATTCTACATTTCTTTAGTTGCTGCACCTGAGCTCTCAAGGATCGAAGGAGAACATTAGGTGTCTACTTTATCATTCTCCACTTTAGTACTTTGAGGCAGGGTCTCTTACTGAACCCAGAGGTAGGCTGGCAGATGCCAAGCCCTGTGGATTCTCATATCTTCAGGCCCCATAACACTTGTGTTATGGGCACATCCAGCTACACTCAGCTTTCTGACATAGGTGTTGGGATCTGACCACAGGTCCTAAGCTTTTAGAGGTAAGCATATTGGACTCCCCTTCTAGATCCTATTAACTTCTGTCTGCTTATTCAAAATAAACATCACTCATATCTCCTTAATTGAGGTTAATTTAGCTCCCTATAGTATACTACTAAAAACCATCATTAAGCTGATAATGGAATGGTATCTCAAACAAGTAGAGAACTTATGTGCCAAGAATCAAGCTAAGTTCTTTACATACATGACTTGAGTTTCCCGTCCACCCTACTCAAAAGAAATTGTTACTGTATTCATTGTACAGATGGAAAACTGAAGGTTAGAGAAATTACAAAGCTACTCAGATCTATTAAAATAGTATTGTTGTTGAATGATTTTAAACTGGTTTTGCAAGTGGAACATGTCTTTTAGAGTGTCTCTCACCTGTTCTCTTTCCTTTATTATTCAATCCCATCCTACACATGCAAGAACCAACTTGGCATTTTCTCAGTTCCTAACTCAATTCAACTCCACATCCCAGTGTGTTTATGTGTCCTAAAGCCTCTTTCATCCTACACTCCTGGCTAAGACATACTTGCGAGGGTCTCTCATGAAAGAGAAGGTGCTGGTGATATCATTCATCCTCTTGATGGTTTTTTGCAGATGAGTGAGAGGAGTTTGCACTGTGATTACGTGTTACAGGCTATGCTACATCCTCAGTGCTTAGGCTACAACCTGGACCAATTAAATCAGGATCTCTTGGGTGGGGCCGAGACATCAGCAGTTCTTAGAGTTCCTCAAGTGACTTCTTGTGTAGCTAAAGTTGTCCATGTTGACCATGGATTTGATGTTCCTGCTATAATTGTGATTATTTTTTTTTAATATGACTACAAAGCCCTCTGGATGGTGTTCACATTTGGTTTTCTCCAGGATGCCTCCTGGGTCATCTTACAGTGAATAAAAGTTTAATAAATATTACTCACCGAGGGATTAAGATTTTCATGTGGTTCATATAGTAGTCTTCCTTATAAGAAATTCACTCTTAATTAGCCACCCGAGACCACTTACTCTCTGAATACTGCTTGGGTCCTGAAACAAGCCAAAGCAATTGAGTTTGTGTTTGAAACTTCCTATGGTGTTTTGTTTTGCTGAAACTGTAGGAACTAGGGAACTCTTATAGGGAATGTCCTCCCAGCCTACAAAGATGGGGCAGGAGAATCTAAGAGACTGTTGCTAATGATGTATATGAGTGAATCTGGAATACAAAGGATGTATTTGTTCCTCACAGTATCATATATACATATTTCCAAAAGTTAAAGAATGCAGCTAGAGACTAGCATAGCAGAGAGATGCCGAGTTCTGCAATTTGAAGTCAATCTGGGTTATACAATGTGTTCGAGGTTAACCTGAACTACACAGTCAGACCCTGTTTAAAAACAAACAAACAACAAACAAACAAACCACCACTAAAATTAAAAGCCAAAAGGAACTCAGTTGCTCAGCTATAAGATCTCACAGATCCTGGTGACAGAAAATTTGAAAGCAATCGTCAAGCCATTTCTAGTTTACCTCTGCTGGCCATCGTTTTAGAAAGGAATGCAGAGTAAAAGAAAATCCCACATGTCACTTTTCTCAGAAAACTTTAGCGCTGCCCAGCAGGGCAAGGACTAACAGCTTCTAGATTAGGAAAGGGTCAGTGTCTTGAATAAAGAATCAAATCCTATAACATTTCTCATCTCCTTTCTGGAATACAGGAATTGAACCCAGGCTTAGATTGACAGACTGCATTTCAGAGAGAGGAGGGAGGGAGGGGGAGAGGGAGGGAGAGAGGGAAGGGAGAGGGAGAGGAAAGGGAGAAGGAGAGGGAGCACACAGGAGCATCAAGAGGATTTTCATCAGGATTAAGTTATATGAACAGCTTTCAGAGTTGACATGGAGGCAGAGCTAGGGGCAGCAAGCTGGAACTGTAGCTGCCCCATGAAGGACAGAAGAATAAAATTCTAGAGCCCTGTGAGTGGTGTGTATGTTGAGGATTGATCTCAGGACATTTCAATTTTCTTTTCAGGTAGGGGAGGGACTTCTCTTGAAGTCACATTATCTGGCCACAGATTGGCCTAGACTGGAAGGGAGATATTTGAGAACTCCATACTTCCTGGAAGAGAAGTAGAATCAAAGCCAGCGGCCAGAAAGAGCCCATGAAGGCTTCAACATATGGGGCTGGGTGAGGTCTAGGAAAAGAAGTCCAGCCTCTCTAGCCTTCCCCTAACTTCTGACCTCAACAGTCTCTTGGGTGGCTCTTGTTCATGATAGCCCCTCACTAAGGTCCCCAAAGTGAAATGGGCCAGGAGTTAGAGGTCAGTAGAGCTCAGTAGTACCTCTATGTTGCTAGGATGAATGCAAAGCTGTGTGGCCATTAGGAAAACTGCTTTTTTCATTAAAAAAAAAAAAAAAAGATGAAAAGACCAAATAATCCTACTCCTTCATACTTAAGAGAAAGAAAAATGTGTGTTGAAACAAAAACCTGTGCTCAAGTGTTTCTAGCAGCTGTATTCATAAGAAATAAAGGATAAAAATGTAACAATTTCTCAGCTGGAGACAGGCAAACTGTGGTATTAGCGTGCCATTCAGAAACTTAAAATGAAGGAACCTACTGATGCAAAAACATATATGAGTACATTCTGCTGAGTCAAAGAGATGGACACAAAAGGCCACCAATTGTGTGGTTCCATTCATGGGACATTCTAGAAAAGGTGGAGCTATCCAATCTAGGGGGCAGAACTGTTGCCTAGGACCATCGGGAGGAAACTGAGCATGATGGGAAAAGTCTGTATTTTGACCACATTTGTCAAAGTTCACAGGGCAGTAGAATGGACTTCAGATTGGCCTGGTGGCAACAAACCATAATTCTAGCTACTTGAGAGGCTGAGGCAGGTGAATCTCAAGTTCAAGGCCTTCATGAATTCATGGCTAGCCTGGGGAATTCAGTGAGACCCTGTCATAAAAAGTTAAAAGAAGGAGCTAGAGTGCTGGATCAAGGGTAAAGATGAGGCCTTGCTCTTCCAGAGTGCCCAAGTCCACTCCCAGCACTTGGGTGGCTACAACCAGCTGTAACTCCAGCTCACAGACTTCTGTCACATTCTTCTGGAATCTAAGAGCAATTGTGCTCATATGTCTCTCTCTCTCACACACACACACACACACACACCACATTTTAAAGTTAAATAAATCTTAATAAAAAACATTGTAGGCAGGATCAATATAGTAAAAATGGCTATCTTGCAAAAAACAATCTACAGATTCAATGCAATCCCCATCAAAATTCCAACTCAATTCTTCAACGAATTAGAAAGGGCAATCTCCAAATTCATCTGGAATAACAAAAAACCTAGGATAGCAAAAACTCTTCTCAAGGATAAAAGAACCTCTGGTGGAATCACCATGCCTGACCTAAAGCTGTACTACAGAGCAATTGTGATAAAAACTGCATGGTACTGGTATAGCGACAGACAAGTAGACCAATGGAATAGAATTGAAGACCCAGAAATGAACCCACACACCTATGGTCCCTTGATCTTTGACAAGGGAGCTAAAACCATCCAGTGGGAAAAAGACAGCATATTCAACAAATGGTGCTGGTACAACTGGTGGTTATCATATAGAAGAATGCGAATCGATCCATACTTATCTCCTTGTACTAAGGTCAAATCTAAGTGGATTAAGGAACTCCACATAAAACCAGAGACACTGAAACTCATAGAGGAGAAAGTGGGGAAAAGCCTCGAAGATATGGGCACAGGGGGAAAATTCCTGAATAGAAGAGCAATGGCTTGTGCTGTAAGATAGAGAATCGACAAATGGGACCTCATAAAATTGCAAAGCTTCTGTAAGGCAAAAGACACCGTCAATAAGACAAAAAGACCACCAACAGATTGGGAAAGGATCTTTACCTATCCTAAATCAGATAGGGGACTAATATCCAATATATATAAGGAACTCAAGAAGGTGAACTCCAGAAAATCAAATAACACCATTAAAAAATGGGGCTCAGAGCTAAACAAAGAATTCTTACCTGAGGAATACCGAATGGCTGAGAAGCACCTGAAAAAATGTTCAGCATCCTTAATCATGAGGGAAATGCAAATCAAAACAACCCTGAGATTCCACCTCACACCAGTCAGAATGGCTAAGATCAAAAATTCAGGTGACAGTAGATGCTGGCATGGATGTGGAGAAAGAGGAACACTCCTCCATTGTTGGTGGGATTGCAAGCTTGTACAACCACTCTGGAAATTAGTCTGGCATTTCCTCAGAAAATTGGACATATAACTACCGGAGGATCCAGCAATACCTCTCCTGGGCATATATCCAGAAGATGTTCCAACTGGTAAGAAGGACACATGCTCCACTATGTTCATAGCAGCCTTATTTATAATAGCCAGAAGTTGGAAAGAACCCAGATGCCCCTCAACAGAGGAATGGATACAGAAAATGTGGTACATCTACACAATGGAGTACTACTCAGCTATTAAAAAGAATGAATTTATGAAATTCCTAGGCAAATGCATGGACCTGGAGGGCATCATCCTGAGTGAGGTAACCCAATCACAAAAGAACTCACATGATATGTACTCACTGATAAGTGGATATTAGCCCAGAAACTTAGACTACCCAAGATATAAGATACAATTTGTGAAACACATGAAACTCAAGAAGAACGAAGACAAAAGTGTGGACACTTTGCCCCTTCTTAGAATTGGGAACAAAACACCCATGGAAGGAGTTACAGAGACAAAGTTTGGAGCTGAGATGAAAGGATGGACCATCTAGAGACTGCCATACATGGAGATCCATCCCATAATCAGCCTCCAAACACTGACACCATTGCATATACTAGCAAGAATTAGCTGAAAGGACCCTGATATAGCTGTCTCTTGTGAGACTATGCCGGGGCCTAGCAAACACAGAAGTGGATGCTCACGGTCAGCCATTGGATGGATCACAGGGCCCCCAATGGAGGAGCTAGAGAAAGTACCCAAGGAGCTAAAGGGATCTGCAACCCTATAGGTGGAACAACAATATGAACTAACCAGTACCCCCCAGAGTTCATGTCTTTAGCTGTATATGTAGCAGAAGATGGCCTAGTCGGTTATCAGTGGAAAGAGAGGCCCATTGGTTGTGCAAACTTTATCTGCCTCAGTACAGGGGAAAGCCAGGGCCAAGAAGTGGGAGTGGATGGATGGAGGAGTGGGTGGGGGAGGGTATAGGGGACTTTTGGTATAGCATTGGAAATGCAAATGAAATAAATACCTAATTAAAAGAATTAAAAAAAATAAACATTGTAAAGGGCTTGGAATGTACCTCAATGGTAAAACACTTGCTTATAGCATACATGAGGCTCTTGGTTTATCCAACCAGGAGAAATAACTACAATGGAAAGATTTTAAAGTTTGACTGTTTGGCTGATTTTTGAGACAGTCTCACTATGTATCCCTAGCTGGACTGGAATTCCCACATACACCAAGATGGCTTCCAAATGTATTGAGCCTAAGGGCCTGAACCACCAGCCCCACCTCAATGGGGAAAATATTAACATGTAAAATTGAAAAATAGATCAGCAACAGGATCAAAATTAGAAAAGTTATGACAAAGAGTTTTCAGGCTTCCAGCCGTTACTGTGTTTTTACTCTAAATCCAGACCCCAGTTCGGTTTTGATATTAATTAGGAAGACCAAGTAGATTCCCCTTGCATGCTTCTGAAGTGAATAGGGCTCACCCCTGCTTCCCTGTTTCCATGGAGATCATGGTAGAACACAAGCAGGGATTTCTCACTCTATAATTATCTCAGCTCCTTGCAGATTATATGTCATTGGATCATCTCTATGGACTCACTCTTTTAATACAGAATCCCCTTCTATTCCTTCTTGAAGTGACCTCACTGGGAAGGAGAGGAAAAAGGAGGAGGACGAGGACGAGGACGAGGATGAAGACGAGGAAAGGCAAATTATCTCATGTGTGTGACCTGGTTAAAGTACTATGAATGTAGGATCTCTGCTTCCTGCCAGTGGACATCCCAGGGTCTGCACTGGTACTAATGGGATTGAAAACATCACTTTTGCAAAGTATGATCTGAGACCAGCAGCGGCAACCCCCCCACCCCCTGCAGGAGTATTGGCTTAGATTTTTCAAAACCTACTTTAGTAAGGGTTATTAAATACTTCAATCTCCCTTCTAGCCAGTGACCAAAGGTAGGAGAGAAAGATGATTAAGACAAGGGAGATGTGGACCTGTTTAGAAGTAGTTCTTTGGGGGCAATACCAATCTTCATTGTAAGGATATCAACAGTCCAGTCCAAAATGTCAAATACGAATTAGTAGCAGCAGTCCAGTCCAATCAGCAAACACTAGGCAGAATCAGTAGCTGCAGCTCAATCCAGAAGAAACCACAAGGCTCCCCAAACCGAGTGCACAGAAGCAGCAAGAAGCAGCCAAATACCATGAGAAGTTCTTTGGTGCATTTCTCTCTACAAAGTCACCACAAGCAAAGATCAGCGAAGCATTGCAAGGTGAACCAATGCAAGAGTGTTCTACTGTTCTACTCATTGTTCTACTCGTAGTCTTTCCAAACATCATTCGTCCTCTCAAGTGTCTGCCTCAGCAAAACATCCTCTCAGAAGATACTTTTCAGAAAAATATCACATGATACAACTGAGTCTTCAAAGAAACCAGATATTTCCACTTCAGGGGAGCTTGTGAGAAATGCAAAATCTAAACTTGAGCCTGACCTCCTCCTATAGAATAATAATATGCATTTAAATAAGGTATCCAGAGGGTAGACCTGTAGATTACAGTCTAAGAATTCCTGTTTTAGATTTAATTACTTAACTTAGCTGCACAGTAACACAAGGCTTTCATAGCTA
Organism: Mus musculus; assembly: GCF_000001635.26. Lineage (NCBI taxonomy): Eukaryota > Metazoa > Chordata > Mammalia > Rodentia > Muridae > Mus > Mus musculus. The sequence continues at coordinate 137,126,418 of NC_000068.7, read as the reverse complement.
TGATGGAAAAATTGGGCTCTTAAGTCTCCCTCAGTCTAGCATTACTCCAAGGATTACTACCTATATAACTTTCTGGAGGTGAGTAGCTATACAAGGGTATGACCTTTGTAAACCTCAGTTTTACATCTGTAAAATGGGGGTATTAGTGTTATTTTTATAGTGTCACTGTGGGGTTTTACTAAACATAATACCATTATACTTCACAAATGACCCAGGATACATGTCCACCCCACTTGTCACACTCCATTCTTCAATGAGTCCAGCCAATTCTAAACTGGTTGGGAGAGCACTGAAGTCAAAATCCCAGCCAAGTGAGACATTTGAAGGAAGGAAATGGTCTGGGATGTACATGGCCAGTGGGAGAACCAAATGGTCTCGGTAATTGTTTACTTCAGAGATACACTAGGTTGATGACTCTCAAAGTTTGGTCTTTACAATGGGACCTTGTTAGCAATTAAATTCTAGGATCCCATCTCTGCCTAGAAATTCTGTAGTTAAGGTTAATAAGCACAAGGCTTCCTAGTAATCCTGATACATGCAAGTAGGGCACTGTCAATAATTGCAAAGCCCTGAATTTTCTGCTTTTGTTTAAGGTCTTTTATAAAGAAGCAATATGTAGAAAGATTTACTCAATTCCTGAGCCAGTCCTCCTGCTTCTAGGTTGTTGGTTTTAAATGTCAGAATTAAAACATATTGGTGTGTGAAAACATGTCTACTTTTGTTATGATGTATATTGCCAGCCATCTACAACACATTCATTCAACAGCTGGTAATAGTGTTTCTGTTAAATGTCAGGCACTAGTCCAGACTCCACTAATAGAATAAAACCCTCTTAAGTGATGCAATCATCACTTGTAATTGGTTGGTTAATCAAAAACATTGGTTAAAAATGGAATCATGAAAGACGATACACAAATACTTGACTTCAACAGAAAACATGCAAACTGCTATTTGTCTACCCATCTTTTAACGTGAGACTTTTTTTTTTAGTTTACATAGGTAGAATTGCATTCAAGCACATACATAACATATTGGGTTTTGTTTGTTTGTTTGTTTGTTTTATGCTTTTTTGTTTTAGTCTTCACTTCTTAAATTGTTATGAAAGTTAAGACACATAGAAAGCAGTCAGTCAGATTCTGATCGCTATATTTAAGGCATTTTTCAATTCTGTTAAAGTTGTCTTGGTCATGTTTATTCAACACGAATCTACTTTTAGCTACTCATATTTATTTTCATCAAGTTATATTTGATTTAGTATGCATGGAAGCAATAGCTTTCTTTTGGCACACTTATTCCATCAGTTTATGTAACACTGCCTAGAATGAGGTAATTACAATAACAAGTAAATGTTGGGAACCCACCCAACTGTTGACTGGAAAGCTGAACATCCTATCCCTCTTTGTAACTGAATTGCACAAGAACATGAGAACTCAAGTCTATTGACTGCAAGAGTCCTCCATGCTATGGGGAATACACAGCATCTATTGCAGCAAGCATAGAAAGCTTTGGTCAATTGTGTGTTATGGCTAAAAGGATTGTCTCAGGAGGGCCTGAAAATAACTAAGATACTCTGAGCAGAGTAAGTCCATAGTGGTGCCACTCTAACTCTTAACTCAGCTTGCTGACTCAAGTGGAGGCTATGCAGTCTGTTTACCCCAGGCTGCATGTAAGTCTCAGAAGCTTACAGGTGACAGTGATCTTTCATTGAATGGTTAGGAGCTGACACTTTGTGGCTCTGCTTGGTTTTGTTTTTTTAATATTTCACACGCAGAGGAAGGATCTGTTCCCACAATAATGCTACCCAACAAACCAGTTCGCAGCTTAACTTAAAAGGACCAGTTGTTAATTCTCGCAAGACTATGGATTCACTGGAAGATTCTGCTGACCAAGATCCATTCAGCTGACCTCAGCTGGGCTTGTTCATTTGTCTGCAGTAAACTGCTGGTTGAGAGAGAGAGAGAGAGAGAGAGAGAGAGAGAGAGAGAGAGAGAGAGGAAGGGGGAGAGAAGGGGAGAGGGAGGGAGAGAGAGAGAGGAGGGGGAGGGAGAGAGAGAGAGGAGGGGGAGGGAGAGAGAGAGAGAGGAAGGGGGAGAGAAGGGGAGAGGGAGGGAGAGAGAGGAGGGGGAGGGAGAGAGAGTGAAAGAGAGAGGAAGGGGGAGGGAGAGAGGATGGAGAGAGAGAGAGAGAGAGAGAGAGAGAGAGGAGAGAGAGATAGAGGGAGAGGGAGAGGGAGAAGGAGAGGGAGAGACTGGTCATGGATGATCTTTCTGTTAGAAGGACAGTCAACCTAACTCTGGATGTCTGTACTCAATGTATATCAGATCAATGCTTATTAAACATAAATGAGCATATAAATCCAAAGAGGATCTTATATAATTGTACCTGTTCTGAAAGAAAGACCGGACACTCTCAAGATTCTAGATTTTTCTTTTTTGGGTGTCTCTTTGCTTGTTTTCAGACAGGGATGGGAACTCATTAGGTAGCCTGGATTGGCCTTGAACTCTTGACCCTTTTTTAGGCTCCACAAGGCAGGAACTAGACAAATGCCAGGTGCATGCCCTACTGTTGGTTCTGAGACTGCATCCTGAGGAGCAAGGGTAGAATGTGACCAAGCTTACTGCTAGATACTCTGTGTGTGGACTTGAGTCCTAGGAAACTCCCCAGCACCACCTCCCAGCCATGACAGAATATCTGGTCCATAGAAACCTCTGTTTGATTACCTATGGTGGCAAGGACTTGCTGTAGCCAAGGGAACCTGGCTGGTTACAAAATCAAATTTTGTCTTTCTATTGAGTTCAAAGTCAAATTTCATGCAGCCTCCCTCCACTGAGCCCAATATAACATTTGTGGCATTTCAAGTTATCTCCTTACTCATTTGCCTTTCCAATAGGCTAGGCCTCCTTCCTCCTCTTTTCTACTTGAATTCTCTCCTAAGTCTATCAGCTGCTCTATTTAAAGGTCTTTCTATTGGGACCTTTTGTTGCCCTTTTGTAGGAATGGCCCAGTTGGTCAGTATTACACTTAGACATGACATCTACCATATACCCCAAAGACTTAAAATTAGGATCATAAAGAGATATTTTTATACCCAAGAAGACAGCATTATTCAAAACAGCCAAATGGTAGATGCAACTCAATTTTTCCTCCCACATAAATGCATTTTTAAATATAATTCAAACATACAATGACACCAGCATGAAATTATACAGAGCAGAGTCTGGAGAGATGGCTCAGTGAGTAAAGTGTAAAGCACACAGACCTGAATTCACAGCCTCAGCACCCACATAAGGCCTGGATATGGTGATGCCGTCCTCTAATCCCAGCACGGGTGCTGTGTGGAAGACAGGGGAAGGCCCAAACATCACTGGGGAGCCAACCTTGCTAAATCACGAGTCCATGGCTCATTAAGAGATACTCTGTCTCAAAAATAAAATAGAGAGATAGATCAAGGCATCAACTTCAGTCTTGAAATGTGTGCACATGGGGGCATGTACCTGTATACACACAAATACCAGAGATGGAGCTCACAACCTTGTGCATGCGAGGCAGACACTCTACAGATGAGCTCCACCCCAGCAGAGGAGGAGGATTCTAACCCATGCTGCAATGTGCATGGACCTTGAGGACATTTGCTAAGTCGGACAGCCACACAAAGATAAACACTGTATCCAGCCACTTCATATGAAGTACCTAGAGACAGAGAGTTAAATGGTTGTTGCCCAGTGCCCAGGGGAAGAGGAAAGAAGAAGGGGAGTTATTTAATGGATTGATTTTCAGTTTTGCAAGATGGAAAGTTTCTAGAGATCATTGCACAACATCAATGTAGCAAACCCCATTGAACTTAAAAATAGTTCGGTATGGCAAACTTGGTTATGAGTACTCTACTATAGTTTAAAAACAAAACACAGTGCCCAGACCAGAAGAGAGCCTTCCACCAATATTAAAAGGCTAGTGAAAAATATGCAGGGACTATGGGTGCTTCTTGCTTAATGGCCAACCCCTATACTTTTAGTAATGTAGCTCAAATCATGGGCAAATTGTACTATTAAGGCATGTTACATGTGTGGTCTAGTAAAAAAAAAAAAGCCCCCAAGTACCGTTTCGCAGAAATTTCTGCCAAACTATCATGAAATGGTATAGTTGATATCTCTAGTTTCTAACTGGCTTTAAGAAAAGTATTGTACCTTAGAGTGTAAAATAATAATCATTTGGAAATTAAATTTTCTCCTTCATTGTCATTTAAATTTTTCTACACTTTAACTTTACTTCCAAAAAAAAGAACTTTGTCATTTGTCCGAAATAATTTCTGAATGATGCTTATAAAAAGTCTATGCATTTGGCAACGCTGTATTATGGCTAGCACAAAAGATCCAGACATTTACACTGGGTCAATATTCCTATGCTTGCTAATATTTATTTAATCATCCTTAAGCACTCTTGCTATAAAACAATCATAAAAATGATTTACCTTCCAAATGAAAAAAAATTAAACATAAGTGTTACAATCATCCAATTTTGCTATTTTTAATAACTTCTAAATTGGAGCCCATGATCAGTAAAGAAACCACTGGCTTGAGAACAGAAGTGTCAAACACAGACACAGAGTTGTAATTTATTGAGAAACATTAACCCAAACATGAAACCCTGCGACCACTGGCAGGTGTAATCATTTTACTTTGACACTCAAATTTACATGTTTTGGAAAATTTCCCAGATAACTCAATATATTCAAGTCTCTTGTTCTCAGGTTCCAACAACTTCTCTCCCTCCCTAAACCCCCCTTAGATGCAGAGGCAGATTTCATTCTGTATTTATTTGGGAAAACTGCCTGCCAGTTGGATGAGAACACACTCCCAGTGTGCACTGAGCTATGGCAGAGCTCAAACTCTACCTGCTTCTTGGGAGTGTGATTTTGAGTGCCTTTTAAGAGATGCGAGGTTTGTAAGAGCATTTAAATTGGTCAGATGCACAAATGGCTCAGTTTGGGTTATAAAAGCAAAGTACCACAGAATTTCAACGAACCAAGTCATCAATTCGTGCATGTGGTACCCACCGGACAGGCAACTCCTTACATCAGCACCACGAGAAGGGCGTGAATAATCCTAGGTGTTTTGTGAACATACAATTGGACAGCAACTTATACTCAGGAGATTTTCCTCTCAAAGACGCAATTCTAAGACAAGGCGCATCTTCTGAGCAGGATCATCCTCTCCACCACACACACAGCTCCAAAAATGATAAAATTTCCCTAGGAACATTGGGTCCTAAGGAGTAAAGTGGTGACATCAGTTCCACAGCGCTGTAAGTTTTACGTCTTGGGTTTAGCGTGATTTCCTGTGATTGGTTTGCTAAAGGAGACGTGGAAACAACTCTGTTCACCTTGACGGTGAGTGTCAGGCACAATTTGGCCACGGCAGGAAAAACCATAGTGAGATGTGCTCAAGGCCAAGCCAAACCAACGCTTAACATAGCCTCATACCAAATTTAGTTTTGATAATGCAAGGGACTTATTTTGGTTTCTAAAAGAAAGTTAATTTTTGTGTGTGTGTGTGTATGTAAAACGAGTCTTTGGGAAAGGATTTGTGTGCTTAATTTATTCTTGAGTGGATAAACTCATGGCTCAGTTTTGATTGCTGTGGGAGCTACTACTTTGACCTGACTTAATATCTCAAGTGCAGGCCTTCCTTAGGTAGTAGGGCGTTTTCTAGGCATACTTTATTATGCTCTCTATTATAAACTCCCCAGCCCAGGGCCGGGGCTGCCATCGCCTCAGAGGCTCTTCCCTACATAATCCAGCGATTTTGCTTACCTATTCTTATTGTACCTTTGCCCTATCAGCAGCATGCTCTGCTCTCTCTCTCCACTCTCCTTTCCCCTCTTCTCTCACTTCACATGGCTCAGGATCGTGACACTCTTCCAGATGTGTCTGCCTCTGGCTATGCTCTCCCTTTTATCTATAATAAACTTCCTCCTCCAGCATGCCTAGGAACAGTCATATCTTTTTCCCCTTTTTTTTCCATTCAAAAACATAATCTAAAAAACAAGATAAATGGAAATTTTAAAGGGTGCATTACATATGTCTATAACTTGGATTTGACTGGTGCAATGAAGAAAAGAATTATCAGGGCATGGGATGGGGAAAGGTCTGTGTGTTTCACCTCCTCTCTCTATCTACATCACCTCCAATCCTTGAACACATACACTGTGCTCTATTCTGCTGAAGTCAACTACCAGTTTCTGCCATGTTCTTAGAACTTTGGATAATATAAGGCATATCAATAACCATTTTCCCACTGTCTTATGATTAATATTTCAAACACAGAAATTTAGAGGAATATTAAATGAACAAGTCTATTTGGATTCATGGATCTCCTTCTCCCATCTCCTCTCTGTTTGTTATAGACCACATTGGCTTTGAACTTAGAGTGACCCTCCGGCCTCCCAAGTGCTAGCTAGGCTTTAATACCTTACTACTTTCTTTAGGCAGTTTATCTAACCATCCAGCCATTCTCCACATTTTATGCATTTGAAGTTTCATTGTAGGTCCATATCATTTCAAACATCCCGAAGTGTTCTTTTTACTGATAAAAGCAACCACTGTGTGCCTTCAAAAAAAAAAAAAAAAAAAAAAACATAATGAATGGCACTGGTTTCAAATGTGCTTGGTACTGAAAGTTGATAATCCACACACCTGTGTCATCCATCCCCCAATTAAGACACAGATAGCTGATTTATGCCCAGAAAAGGACCAAGCACATCAAACCTCCAAGCACACACCACCCTAACCATACGTGCACGCAAGACTGGCGTTTCCTGTCCTCATCCACCTTTGTATATAGGAGCTCTAAAGGAGCTCATACGCGCTGAACTCTTGGTACCCGACTTATTTTCCTCACGTGGCGTTCTTTAGATCAGTCACACTACGGCATACAACAGTACTTTTCAATAAATATTGATTAGCTGATTCTTCTCAGTGTTGATAAATAATTTTGGTTGATTAGAAGCTTTAAAATACAATTATAACATAAATGCCTCTTATTAAGTCCCATGGGAAGTCAGGGCTGTTTGTTGATGAATGAATGAAGGTTGGGTATGTTTTGTAGAAAGGGAATTGAGGCATCATATTTTTAAAATCAGAGAAGATATCCAAACACCTGCAACAGGTTGCTATCTGGCTCGGAGCAACCTGGGGTGGAAGCAATGGTGATGGCTAAGTGTTGTTTTCCATGGGAATGTTTCCTTAACTATACACTTATAGTTGGAAAGCAAAGCTCAAAGGGAGGCTATGGCTTGGCAAGGGGAAATGTCCATTTTTGAATTCTTTGAGCAGTAGTTCCCCATTCTCCAGGTTTCAGGGGTGATCAAGGAAGTTGAGGACAGAAGTTCCACCCAGTGCCTGTTGCAGTATAAAAAAGCTTCTTGGGGGAGTCCCAGCTCACTGGAAGAGCACCAAATGAAAACATTTTTAAAGAATCCCCTATAGCCCACAACTGCCTTCCTCAAATGTGGGTTCCCAGGCACAGAAAAGACTAGAGGCTCTGTGTTATTTGCTGTGCCTTTGGTGTTTCTTAGTGATTTGACATTCCCAGTATGCCATTAGGTGCTTTTTACTCCTCAAAACTTTCCTTTTAGTGAAGTGAGCTAAACTCACTGTTAGATAGGTACTGATCTCAGCTTTCACGAAGCCCAGATTGTTAGCAGCAGAGCAACTATAAATCTCAGGTAGTCTTCCAATGTAACTCAGGTGGCTGGCTCAAACCTTCTGAACTAAAAACTCTGGCTCCATAGCCGCCTTCTAGGGGTTAGTGTGGGACATGGGGCATGCATCATTGGATACAGCTTTACATTTTAAAACAGCTTTAGACCTTGGGACCTCAAGAAATATAGACTCTAAGACCACTGCAGTCTTTGTGGGCTATGTGGCTTTTCCACACCACCAATCCTTTGCTATAAAAGCGTTATTGAGCACCCTAACTTGGCGACTAGAGATGCAGGTAAGAAGTCCAATCAGAAGTGAGGACTGTTATATTTCTGGAAACTTTAGTGGGAAAAAAACAAAAACAAAAACAAAAACCTGTGTTGAATTAATGTTGAAAACGGGATGCTTTGCATTCGTGATCATTGGGTGGAGGAGGACTGGGCACACTGGAAAATGCCCAGGTGGCTGCTGTGTAGGCCAGGTGCTTCTGTGACCAGTTGCAAACTCATTCTGATTTGGGATATGCCCTTCCCAATTATGGATTAAGTTACTCGGGAATGGTTAGAATGAGATGCATTGCCATTAAGAAATCACCTATCTCAGGTGGTTAAAATGCCCAAGTTACGGAACCATCTTTGTTAGCCTGGAACTCAGCTTTCTCAACCCCATCAAGTGGTATGGGGCACTATCTATGCTGGGCCACTCTTTAAACGTAGATAACCACAAATAACCTGTGTTGTTATGTTGTCGTGTTCAGCATGTTGGAAACTGTTTTTCCCTTTACCCATCATGCCCTGATGTCTAGAAGGGTTGAGGCGCTAAAGCAATCTCGGAAAAATCAGAGCTTTTCTTCAGGACAGGCTCAACGCAAGTTAAGAAACCCTTTTCGTCCTTTAATGGAAATCTGTTTTCCTAAAGAGCTCCGTTTAAACCCGCCTGGAGTGGAGCTGGCAGAGACTTCAGCCAGCCTTTGGGTTCCCTTTGACCTTGATTATGACCAGGAGTGTCGCTGCTAATTGCGAGGCCTGCCTCAAGGTGGAAAATGGCATCGGTTTCCACCACCACCCAGGAGAAGCCAAGTTCTGTGGACCACGACAGCGGTTAGGTTCTTTTCAGGCCGCGTCTCGCCACCCAGAGAGCAGCGCGGAGGCCGCCTACAGGTGCAGTCCCGCCACTGCGCCCGGGCTGGAGGCTGGCGGAGCCCTCGGCGTCTCAGAAAGCCCTTCCCGAAGTCCGGGCTGAGCCCCCGGGTGCCCGCCGGCCACTCCCCCTGCTTCCCCCACGCCTCTGCCCCGGCGCGGTCTGGAAAGGACGCTGGGAGCCCCTCCGAGGCTCCACGGACATGGATTTGGGAAGGGATGGCGCGCGGCCGAGGCTTTCCCTCGAGTTTGCGGCAAGTCTGACTCCGGGAAAGTTTTTCAAAGTTCCCAGCAGAGTCTGCCCAGGTCGCCTCTGCGGGGCGAGGAGACGGCGGCGAGCGCGCCAGTCTCGCCGCCGCCAGCACAGGGCTCTGGGCTCGCTTGCTGGGAGCGGCCCGGGTTCCCGGCGGGCAGGCCCTCCTCCCCGGGGCAAAAGCCGCAGCTGACGCAGGCGGCTCCGAAGGCGGAAGCCGCCCGCCCCAACTGCTCCGGCCGTACCGCGGCGCCTACACCTGGGGCTTGCAAGGGAGCCCAGGCCGTGCACCGAGGGGGCGGTCCAGCGGAGGCGCTCTGGGCTTCTCAGAGCCATGGGCTCCTCCACGGTCCTTCCAGGTTCCTTTCTCCTGGCCCGGGCTCCCCGGGACACTGATCTGCGTGTGGGGGCCCCTCGGGCGGCCATGCCACCCGGTCCGTCCCGCAACTTCCAACCCCTTCTCAATTTCTCCCCTCCCCAACAACCCGGAGGAAAGGGGCGTGCCCAATAGATGGCACGCCCCTTATGAATATTAACAATCGCGCATGCGCCTTGTTCCGCGTGTTGAGAAGAGGTGGCCAGCCGGAGTCCCGGCTCCCAGACCGGCGCTCCGGGTCCCTTCGAGAGCCAGGCGGGCACGCGTCATTGTGTTACCTGCAGCCGGCCGGCGAGCTAGGCTCAGGTTTTTTTTTTTTTTTTCCTCCCCTCCCTCCCCGCGTTTCATGCAGCTGATCTGAAAGGGAATAAAAGGCTGCGCATAATCATAATAATAAAAGAAGGGGAGCGCGAGAGAAGGAAAGAAAGCCGAGAGGTGGAAGAGGGGGGAGCGCCTCAAAGAAGCGATCAGAATAATAAAAGGAGGCCGGGCTCTTTGCCTTCTGGAACGCGCGGCTCTTGAAAGGGCTTTTGAAAAGTAGTGTTGTTTTCCAGTCGTGCATGCTCCAATCCACGGAGTATATTAGAGCCGGGACGCGGCGGCCGCGGGGGCAGCGACGACGGCAGCCTCGGCGGGAGCACCAGCGCTAGCAGCGGCGGCGGCGTCCGGAGTGCCCGTGGCGCGCGGCGCAGCGATGCGGTCCCCACGGACGCGCGGCCGGCCCGGGCGCCCCCTGAGTCTTCTGCTCGCCCTGCTCTGTGCCCTGCGAGCCAAGGTAGGAGTCTCTCTCCCGCTCTTGCTCCCCGCGGTCCTCTCCCTTCCCTCGTGGCGTTCTGGACGGGAGCGGCTGTGGCTCCCAGTGCAAGTTCCGGAGCCCTTGAGTACAAGGCTCCCTGACCCTGACTTTTCACCCGAGAGGCAGCACCCGGTGAGGGAACGCTGGTTCCCCAGAGGGGAGCCCCTGGCCTCGAAAGATAAACTCCTCCAGGCTGGGCAAAATGCGATCATTACGTTCTCACGGTCCTTCGGGGCACTTGTCTTAGTTTTCCCGCACTTGTGTTTTTTATGCCCCCAAACCAGGTTGAGCCCTAAACCTAGTTTTTGCAAAATTATTTTCACTTGCCACCGAGGATCTTTGGCAGCCTGGGGTGTGTGTATTGGGGGTGGGGGGTGTCAAGGAGTCTCCACCTCCACCTTCAGAGAAAACTTTCTCATGCGTTGACCTTCCTTCCTCGCTGGCAGGTGTGCGGGGCCTCGGGTCAGTTTGAGCTGGAGATCCTGTCCATGCAGAACGTGAATGGAGAGCTACAGAATGGGAACTGTTGTGGTGGAGTCCGGAACCCTGGCGACCGCAAGTGCACCCGCGACGAGTGTGATACGTACTTCAAAGTGTGCCTCAAGGAGTATCAGTCCCGCGTCACTGCCGGGGGACCCTGCAGCTTCGGCTCAGGGTCTACGCCTGTCATCGGGGGTAACACCTTCAATCTCAAGGCCAGCCGTGGCAACGACCGTAATCGCATCGTACTGCCTTTCAGTTTCGCCTGGCCGGTGAGTGAGCGACACACCGACAGAGTCGAACGCGGGGCCGAGCCCTATATTGCCTTGAGAAGGATTTAATGCCACTTGAAACTTGGCACTAAGTTGAGAGGCTTTGGGGGTGGCAAGTTTGAGAGTCCAGACTACAGCTGGACCTGGACAAGATGAGACGGGCGGGTCTTCCATTCTGGGTGGTGTCTGCTTAGCGCAGCGAAATGGGGTCTCTGAAGAGCATTGCTGGGGGAAAGTACGCAAGGATGCTAATTTTATGCTTGCTACTTCCAGTTCCCACCCTCGACCAGGCGGTCATTATAGATGATTTCTTTGCTTAACTAATTAAAACTCGTAGTGCCCTGGAAGGCGACTGCGCATAGTCTGCCCTGCATACGCTGTCCAAGTTGGCACCCTCCCCTTTCCCGTGAGCCGCCCCGAGGGCGGGTGTGTCCTTCCTGCAGGGTGTGGGGGAGCAGGCTTCCCGCGGCTCTAGTGGGGAGATTTTAGTGTGTTGGAGGGGTGCTCTCCCAGCCTGAAGTGGCGGCTGCAGGAGGGGGGTTGTCTCCGGCTGGCGTCCAAGCTTTAGTCTGGGAACCTCCGCCCCCTGCCGGCCCCTTCCTCCCGCCCCCGCTCGGTGCAGCCCAGGCTGCCTTACTCCCAGCGGTTCCCCAGTTCTGGAACAGCTGTGTTTGCAAACTTCCCCGGGAAGGGCGGGCGCACTCTCTCGTCCGGAGGGCACCCGGCCTCCGCAAGCCCTTCCCGCGCCCTAGTAAGGCTTAGAAGAGGCAGCCCGCTATAAGTCGTGTTTGCGGGTGCAACTGCGTGCGCCCTCATCTCCCCCTTTTCCCTCGGAGCTGCTTGAGGCCGGCGTACCGCTGGCAGACTGCGGCAGAACCCTTGCAACATCCCAAAATGGGTGGAAGGAAGATGGGTGCGATTGCAGAAGGGGAGGAAAGGGAAATGGTGGGGGGTGTGCCCGTTGTCCAGGAGGCGTGACTCGCTGCCAGGACTGGTGCTCCGCCAAGCTTGAGCTCCGAGGGTGGGTGGTAAGAGGGGGAGATCTGTGCCCCAGAGGATTGCTTTCCGCCACGTGCTCGGATGGGGTGCGCTCTGCTGCCTCCTACCCGCGGCTTTGGGCTGTGATTTGAAACTCTGAAGAGGGGCGGGAGAGAAGCCTGTCTGGCTGTCTGTGTGTGAAGCTGAGCTGGCTCTTAATGTCTGCGTTTACAGGAGTTGGCCTTTGCTGTGGGTGCGATAAGACAGTTATCGAAAACATGCTATTAAAAAGGGTCTTATTTTGGCAGGGGACTGCCGCTGTAGGTGAAATCTCTTCAGATCTGAAGGCTGTGTCCGCTGTGGGATTTCACTTTTACAAAGAATGTTTGTCTTGTTTGTTAATCCCCTATTAGGGAGAACTTTAAGCTAAAGAGGTTGGCCACCTCTAAATCTGGCTGGGTCCATTCGAGCTTAGGGTGAGTACTGGCTGCCCTTGAGCTGTGTTTGGAGTTTCGGGAGGAAGGGGCCTGCAGGTGGTTCCACCCTCCCTAGGATCAGTCCGAGCCCCTCGCTTTTCACAAGACCATAAAAGGAATCTTATTAGTGATGTGGAAAGAACGGCAGGCCTGGCTGAGGTTTATTTTGGAGAGAGGGGTCAGGGGGAGGATGGCTTGGATGAAAGCAGACAGACTTGCTCCACAGGCTGGCTGGGGGAAAGTGACCCAGAAGTGTGGCTGTCTGCTTTTGACACCTGGAAGAGAGAGTTTCTCACCGACAAGGAGCAGAAATGGTGTGAGTGGATGGATGGAGGGTTGCCACCACTGCTGGGCTCCTACTGTTCAGTGCCTTCAGGCCCCACGGGTCACCGACCATGAAATAGACTCGGGTTTTCTAGAAAGAGGGAGCCCCACTGGGTCAGCACCGAGAATGTGGTTCTTTTTTGAAGCTGGGCCAAGTACATGGATCACTCCTAAACAAGTCTCCACACTGCTGCCCCCAAACAGGCCTCCTGCGAAACACAGGCTTTACTTCCGAAGAGAAACTCAAGTGGGGGGGGGGGGTGGGGTGGGTGTGTGTGTGTGTGTGTGTGTGTGTGTGTGTGTGTGTGTGTGTGTGTGTGTGTGTGTGTGTGTGTGTGTGTGTGTGTGTATAAACTCAAGTGGGGTGTGTATGTGTGTGTGTTGTTTTAGTTTATTTTCCTCAGTGTGGTTAGAGAACCGCTGCTGTCTGGAACTTCCAAGAATGGCTCCAGGGTGAGTCTTAGCTTCAATGAAAGCCTTAAGCTTCACAAGTGTTAGTAATGGGTCGCACAGCTTCATTCGCTTTGATAATTAACACGAGAGGCTTGTTTTTAAAACGGGCTGGGGGTGTAGCTCATCAAAATAGGTATTTGCCTACCATTCTTAAAGGTCCTGGGTTTGAATTCAAGCCCCACAAACTTAATTTTTATTTCTCCTCCTTCTTAGTTAGTTTACAGTGGAATTGGTGTGGAGATGTTGGAATTTCAGAGTAGGCCATAATTTAAAAGGCAAACAAAGCCTCCAGCCTACCTTGGCCTCATAGCCACATAAGCTGCCAACCCCTAAGCAGGCACAGTTGTCTTTTGGGCTAAGTACTCCTAAATTGGCTTACGGAGAAAGGAAACACTGTGTTTGGTAAAGCTAGTTCAGTGAAGAAAGTCATGTAATTCCTTTCTTTTGATTGCTAGTATGGCCCCTGTTCGTGGCCTATAGAGGAAGAGGAGGAAATGATCTGGTAGGATTGAAACACAGTCTACATCCCAGCTTGTGAGACGCTCTGCAGTGGACGTCCCTGCCATCTCAGTATCGCATTCGCTTATATTGCCCTTGGGCTACATCCTACTCCAGTATCAGTTGCTCTGGCCCCAGTCTTTTAGCTTTGTGCTTCTGATTGGGTTGTCATCCATGCTGTGAGGGAGCTCAACTTGCAGCAGCTAGCTTGATTTATTATTTTCCAATTTGGATACTAGGTGATAAGAGCATAGTTATGACAGGTAATTGGGCTTAACAAGAAATGATTTGGGAATAACCATTAATAAATCACCGAAATGGTTAATTTGCACCTCCCCAAACTAGCTCAAAATCCCAGTAGTGCCTGCTCATTAAAAATGCATTAGTATAATTACTTCTGTTTTTGAAAACCTCAGTCATATGGCTGCATTGGTGGCCCTAAATTTGTAATGACTTGGGGTAAAGCAACAGGGGTGTCTGGCTTTATCTTTAAATACCACTGACCCTATTCAGAGTCTTGCTGAGAGCAACTTTAATTATTTTAGGAAAAGCCAATGAAACGTGACCAATGTAGCAGAAGAGGATGCCAGCTTGAACCCGTGTCACACTTATAGCCTCAGTAACTAAATAACAGGAGTTAGAGTCAAGTTGCCATCAGGTAGTTAATCACAGAATCTAAATTGCCAGTCCTTGGGTATGATTATGCTGTCTGCTGTCTTTCCTCTAGATGTGTGTGGACACATGGAAGAGAGAGGAATAAGACTCTCTTTAAGTTAGCTTTTTTTCTGTACCTCACCTGTGTGCCGAGCATGTATGCAGACAGTGCGCTTGTGTAAGTGCTAAGCACAAGGGATGATGTGTGTATGGAGAGAACATTGTTTCTTCTTCTTGTTGTTGTTCTAAGAAACCTGCCTCAAATGTTTAAGTTGCTTTACTGGGCTTTTGGGGAACACGGAGGTAGAGTGGCTTTCAAGCACTGTAAAACAGCTGTGACCTGGAGTACTTTCTTGGTTCCTAATAGTTTTCCTTTTCCTGCAGGTATAGACCTCTCTGTGTTTTCTTCCTCCTTTTCTTGTTTCTTAGCAACTTGCTCAAACCTCCAGTACGTAAAAGAATCTGCAACCCATCAACTCCACACCCATAGCTGTGTAGGGCCTTGGAACATTTGTAGAGAATAGTGAAGGCTCAGTGCTGTTGGTAGCTGAATTGGGCAGAGGCAGAGGCAGCAGCAATGTGGTAGGGGTAAACCTCCTAGAGAGCCAGCAATCTGAATGCTGCCTAAGGTCTTTACAAGCTCTGGTACCTTCAGGGACACTTTGTACAGAGGGCAGGTGGGAAATTTACCATGGAGGGAAAAGGCGCTTTGTGAGAAAACAAGGCTAAGGCTACAAGGAGTCCTCACTTCACATGGGAGCCAGATTCGGAGTAGCCATGTTGTGGAAAGGCCTAACTTGGTTCCAGAGTGTCAGGCTTTCTATTCACATAGATTATTTCTGCGTGGACGCATAGTCTGTGGTTGTGCACACTGCCAGCTTGGTAATCCATAGTGACAAATATTCCTGAGAATTCTTCTTGGTGGAGCTTTAGAGACATACCCCTAACTAGCCCAAGGTTTTAGGATTCAAACTGTTCCCAAGTGACATTTGGCTCCAGCCCTTAAATCTACTTTAACAATAATGAGAACAAAATAAACTTTTCTTCCAAGGGCTGGAAGATGTATCTGGAGGCATGAAAGTGAGGACTCTGACAGGATGGGGAGGGAGGTGAGTCTTGGGCTCAGAAAACTGGTGTTGCTAGGTTACTGCTTGGCCCACAGCAGCCCCTTGGTCCTTACTCATAGTGTCAGTAACATCTCTCTCTGGAGCAGCATGTGGACTGGGAAGACATTCCCAGGGTGGCTCCTAGTGGTTAAAGGGGGCATGTAAATAATCAAACTGAGCCCTCTACCAGCTCAGCCTAGTTTTTATGCACTTTTGGTAAATCAGTAGAAAGGCTTCTTGTTTGGGCTTGCTCTGTGTGAACTGGACGGTTGTGCTTGGCTGGCTCCCTGGTATTCTATCTATTAACCTCACCACCCTTTTGTAACTGGTGCATTTAATTATCAGTGGGATGCCTTTCAAACAGGTAAGGGTAATGATGGGAAAGGGGTTAGGGGCCTCTCATTGAGAGCCTGCAATCTGGGTATGAGCTCTGGGGCCCCTTGGTGAGTCTTTGAGGTGGGCTTTGATGAGAAAATCACTCTTTGTGGCCAGATCACACTCTATTGACATGTCAAATCCTGCAAAAATGGTCGCTTTCTGTGGCTGGAGCCTCAGCTTGCATGCACGAGGGGAGTGGTCTTTTTTTCCACCCCTCACCTTGCCAAAACCCTAAAAGACAGGAATTGTGTGTGCCCACACATGGACTCTCTGAACTCGTTTTTTGTTTCCCATGTTTTGTGACTGGAATATTTTATACTCTGGCCACCCAGACTCAGGCAGGACAATAGAGTTGGCTGGACTGACTGAAGTGCGGATTACAGAGAAGAATGGGGCCTCTCCAGAAATACTGCTAATACAGGACAAGTGACAGGAAGCAACAGTTGAGTCAGCAGAGCGCATGCAGGGCCCCTGACAGACCTGGGGCCAGCAGGCTGTGTACAATGGCTGTGTTGGCACTCGGGACATTCTCAGGATGTGCATGCCTCTGGCGGGCCTGCCTGTCGCAGCGGTCTGGGGTTTTGGACTCCCCACGCGTGCCATTTGGATGGCGGTTTGTTTGTGTCGGTCAGCTTGGCAGGAGGGGAGGCAGCCGCTTCTTAGGGCTTGGTTTGGCTACCACTGTTGCCAGGAAAAGGAAGCTCCCAGCTGCCAACACAATCACCTTTGTTTCTTACATCCCCCCCTGTTTAATGTGGCAATTAAGTGCTTACTGCTTTGCCCAGTGCCAAGGTAACCTCCATAGAGTGGAGCAGGACAAAGAATGAACCCTAGACCAGCAGCTCAAGTGTGGAGAATAGGAGGAGGAGGAGGTGCCTGGTGGCCCAGCCTTGGTAAGGTGACCCTGTGACCGTGGTATACCTGGAGGGCTTTGATGCCAAGGTAAAATTGTATGGAAATCTCCCAAAAGTCCGTTCTGAAAGCTGACCAGTACTTTTGACGCTTCACAAGCATGGAAGCCAGCCACCTTACTGCCAGATGTCCTTGAGCCTCAAGCTGGGAAGGGGCAGAAGTGACTCACTTGCAAATCCAGATGGATGATCTGGTAACTATCGTGTGTCTCTTGTTTTGCCTCTCAGACAACTACTCTGGGAAGACTCAGGACAAAATATGAAATCTGAGTAATTCATCAAAAATTTCTTTTATTGTTTGAACTACAGCAAAACTCAGGATTTGCTTGTTGTTTGCTTTTTTGGGTGTAAAGTTAAGATCAAGGAAAACTTGCCTTTTGAAGCCCCTTACAAACTCCCATAGGACTGGGGACTTGGCCTCTGCTGAGGATGGGTTTTGTAGCATCCAATCCCATGTGGGTGATTTGTGGCTGGGTGGCATGAGGTCCACATGGTCTAAAATCTCAGTGTCCGGACATATAGCTGGGGATGTACAGAGGTCAAGCGTGGGCCTGGGAAAAATTAAAGCTCCCTAGCAACTAATAATCATTGCCAAATTATCTTGATTGTTGATCTATAGTGTGGGGATGGAGTGGGAGGGAAGAATGCCTCTTAATAGAAGCCTTGGAGGGAATCCTTTCTCTAAAGGCAGGGCACCCATGCCCCAGGAAACCTGGAACTCCAATGCATGCTTTCAAGAGAAAGCAAAGTCCAGGCTTGGCTAGTCTCTCTCCACGCCCTTACCCTTATTCTAGCCCACCTTCAACCCCCAAAAGGAAGGCACTTGATTAGGGGAAAATACTGCCAGCCCATGGGGCTGTGGGACATTTCTTTTCCATCCAGCTGGGGTAGTGTTGGTCAGCAACTTTTGAGTCCAAGACGAACCTGGCAGATGGCTTGATCTTACAAGTTCTTGTGCAAGGTCTAAGGATGCCTTCTGCCTTGAGAATGAAGCTGAGTTAATACTGCTGTGCCAGCTGGTTCCAAGGCACCTTCCTTTGCAGTGGTGTTTGTGGGTATGATGTGTGTTTAGTGCTTGTGCAAGTCTGTCAAAACTCTTGGTATCAATGCATTTAGTCAGAGGATTAATTACAGCGATATTGTTGAAGTGAAGGATGTGGGCCTCAACGTGACCAACAAATGAAGGGCTTAATTATACAGAATCAGCCACACATCTGGCCTCATTTCGACTTGGCTCTCACTGTGAACCAGTAGAGAAATATAATTTCTTACTGCTCTTCGGGAAGAGTCCTATAATTTGTAGGAAGTCCTAGGGAACTTAAAGAGGCTGTAAATAAGGTGTAACTTTCACTAATAAAATATTAACGACAATAACAATGTATTCGGACCTACAACCACTAACAGGAGAGCGTGAGGTATGTGTCCTGGCTTGCCCGGTTTTGCTTGCTTTGTGAGCATTTTCCCACAGTTATCAGTGAACGAAATGGAATCCTGCTGTAAGTATGAAGCATATTTAGGCTGAATTCCAAAGCAGGGGCCTATCACAAGATATTTTTGTCGTCAGAGCAGACCTGCTGTGTCACCGAGAGAGGAGTGAGCTTCCTTGATTTATGAATGAAACCTCCTGCTTTTCTCTCATGCCTTTCCCCTATCGGTGCCATCTCTTCCCCTGGCAGCAGTGTTTTCTGGTGGCATTGTGGTTATCTGAGCAACAGAAGCATTGTGGCAGGCAGAGCAGCGCTGCACAAACCTGTTGCAGTCCTGTTTCTCCGCTGTATTTCTCCAGCACCCAGATAGGCTTAGCAAGATTCACCTCAATGCCTGTTGTAAGTGAAGGTTGGAGTAAAAGTGGAAATTTGCTAATGGTTTGGGTCTTGGGGTGAAGCGGAGATGGGGTTCAGAGACATGCTTAGAAGATTAAAAAAAAAAAACAGGTTTCAGTAGGATAACTGGCATCTTGCCAGCCTCCAGGGAATTGTTTAGTTACTGAACTGATTATTCCAGGAATGTTAGATCTTATTGACAGATACATTCATCAATAAACATAACCCATGGGTGTGCGGTGCCCGTCTCCTTTGTGCTTTCTCCCACAGACAGCCACAACCCACCCCACCATGGAAGCTAGGTTGCTGCCTTTGTCTTAAGTCTTTGAGCCTTACCCCTCCTTTTTTCCTAGAGTCACCTGATACTTGTGGGAGCTGGGATGGTCTCACACAGACAGGGCTTTCAAAGGGGTTCTGAAAAGGAAAAGGGGGCCTCCCTGGGGACTGCTCCACCAGGGCCCAAAGCGTAACCTTAGCAGTTCTCTCTCAGGACAAATACCTGAGTAGGTTGGCTTGGGATAAATTCTTTGTGTGGGTTTTTTTCTCATGCACTAAGACTAGGGACTGAAAAGTTTTGGGAAACCTATATGCTACGTGTTCCCATATAGGCAGGTACTACTTTCTGATCAGGGTTTGGAGCAGCTTGGCTTGCTGGGTGTGAGCCCCAGTGTTCCCCTGCCAGGTGAAAGGAGTTATTTGTCAACCTGTGAAGAGCGCTGCAGCGAGAAGAGGTTGGTCAGGCTTCAAATACCCTGTTGCCTTTTTTCTGCCTTCTATTTTGGGTTGGTTCCTGGTACCAGAGCACCAGAGACTGCAGGCAGCATCAGCATCGTAGAGTTGACCCCTGTATGTGAATCACTAAACTTTGCTTATCTGTCTTGCAGAGGTCCTACACTTTGCTGGTGGAGGCCTGGGATTCCAGTAATGACACTATTCGTAAGTATCTCATCAGGAATTCTTCTTTAAATGCTGGTGCGTTTAAAGTGCTGTGCTTGGAAGCACAGAGGAAAGCCTCCAGTGCCCCACCCCCACCACAGGCTGAACCTATCCGGGGACTCTATTCCTTAACTTCTAGAACTTTCAACTGAAATATTAAGTAGCCAGAATAGACTCCCAGTTTATTCAGTCCTTGCAGAAAGGGACATAGTTTATCTCTGGATAGAGATCTTAATGGTTTTACAACTTTAAAACCTTGTAGACTGCCAAAGGATCAAAGTAGTGACTTTTTAAAAGTCCATTTAAACTTTAAGTGAGCATTTAATCTCTCATCAGAAAGATAAAGCTGTAAAGGGTGGTGCTGGGCTCTAAAGACCAACCTTAAATTTCACTCAGTGGGCAGGTGAGCCCCACGTCAGCCTGAGTTTCCCACACTGCTCACCACAAACCTCCCATTGAAGCCGAATTTCAGAGCCCCCCGCAGTCAGGACCTGCCCTGTCCGTTTTGAAAGATGGCTCTGTTCTCTGGGCAGGTTGCTTTTCAGGCCTGCAGAGAAGTGGCTGGGGCTTGTGGGGTGTGTGGAGAGGTAGTGAAGGTGTACTCTGCTGATGGTGGTCAACTCTATTGTAACACGTTCGTTCTCCCTCCCAGTGAGATACACAGTTCCTCCTTTATCACCAGAGCCTGGTTGCCTTTGGAAAACCTGATTCACTCGGACAGTTTTGATCTGTTCAGGAAAGAGAGTTGATCCATTTTTTTGCCTTTGCCCACTGCTCTCAGAGTGCCTCACACCTTCTACTTCTCTCACTTATTCACCCTTTCTTATTTTTTTTTTTTCTCAACATCACTGTGCTTTCCCACCATAGGTGAAGGTACTGAGTGTCCAGCATGGGCCTAGTCACAGCTGCTCATAAACTCAATGGCAGCTCAACATGGCCGACTCCTTGGGCCTCTTAGGGTCACACAATCCTTGGCAAGCCCTGGTGTGCAGCAGGCTGCCTGTCACTGGGATTACTTTCTTGCTTTGGTATTCAGCTATTTAGACAGCAGCCCTGCCTAGGAGGGAGTTTGTGGAAGGCCAGGATCTGCGCTGTCTCATTGTGATAGACATTTATATGTTGAGGTTAGTGGTAGGACACATTGCCAGGCTTGGTTGATGCCAGCCAAGGTCATAGATACCTGTTAGTCCTCCCCACAAAACACTGAGCTCTGCATGGACATCCTATCATTGTACCCTTAATGTACAAAACGCTGGGTAGGGGACAGAAGTGGGCCTTCTGAGTGCACTGGTGCCAGAACTAAAGCTGGGAGAGGATTCCTGCCCAGCATCTGTAGAATCTCTGCTAAGCTATCTGTCCTCTCACTTTCCAGGGCTATGCCTCCAGGGACCTGAGGCCTGCCCACAGTTCCCCATACTTATCCACATTTCCAGGCAATGGAAATCTCTACATTTTGGGACTCCTGGATATCTCATTTCTTCCTAGGGTAACTAGTCTCTGGATAGGAGACAAAGAAGACTGAGATGAGAACAGTTTGCTTTCAGATCTTTCAGATTTTAGAAAGTGAGACACAGTCCCAGATGCCCATCACAGTTATAGAAACTTACAGTATGAGCCTTGGGCTTTGTGGTTTATCTGTTTTTCTGTTGACTCTCATTATTTTTCATCTGTATTTTCCAAGGTACCACAAATTGCCGAGTCAAAGCCAAATTGGAGGTCCAAGAGCACTCCCCTTTAATGGAGCCCTTTCTGGGTGACAAGCACCAGTATTGGGACAGCTAGTGCCATAAGCCATTCATTTGGAAGGCCCCTATGTACTTTATGTAGCATCTGTACCTATACAGCCTCCAACTTCTGAATAGTCTTGATCTTTTGCTCTCCATATGAACCCAGCTGCGTCCTGCCATGTCTACTGCTGCCCTGATCCACTTCACTGCCTGCTTATACCTTCAGAGTTAGTGTTACTGCTACATGGCCTGTCCTTACTGGCTCTCCCTGGTCAACTTTCAATATCTTCTCCATTCTTGGGCCATCTTATTTTTTTTTTCCTTGAGCATAACATTTGATGGTCACCCTGGTGGTAGAAGCTAACAGCTCACGGGCTTTCTATAGCTCTTGGTCAGATCTTTGTATGCCTTTTCTTCCTGATGGCTTGTCTTAACACACCGTGTCTACTGTGTCTGTTTCCTAGCCATTCTTGATTCACTTGTATCCTGGAGTGTATCACATTACTTTCTTGTCTCAGGACCTTTGTGCGCACTGTTTGTATGTTTGGCTCCCTGTTTTCTTTACCCTCTGCCCTTACAAAGCATCTGAGGATGTCAAGGAGGAGCCCGGTAGTGTGGGCTGTTCTTTGGTTGCAAAGTTCATCAAGTTGCAAACATCCTGGCTTTGCTTGTATCTTATAGGCAGATCCCCAAGTTTGGGTCAGAATTCCTTTTCACATCAGCTCTGTAATTATCCCCAAGGAAGGTTTTGCTCGCCATTCTTTGGTCTGTGTCTATTTGCAAAAACTCAAGTATAAGTCTAGACCGGATTAAGCTCAGGTGCTTCTGAAGTTCCAAGGCTGGCTCCCAGCCTCAGTCTTCCAGTTGTTCCTAATATGGCTCAGGAGTATAACATCTTTATAGATCTCTTTTTCCACCTGAGCAAATGATTTTAGTATATTGTAACATTTAACTGATTGATGGGCAAGCATACCCAGGAGTCCTGGAGACCAAGGTTTCCATACAGCAGAGACTTCTCTCAGCTAAGGTCATTATCTAGGTTTTCTGATTGGTCCTTGAGTTGTGTTCCTGGTGGTCCCTCCTCCTTTCTTCTGGGTGTACAAAGCTCTGTGTATGCTTCATGATGCATCTTTACACCAGTGACATTAACAGGGAAGTGTGCTAATACTCTTTTCCAGCCCTAAGGCTGGAGCTACCCCAGGTGAGCTGCCCCCTGTCCTTAGTGGTTTAAGCCAATGGGAGAGCTGAGTCAGGTGGTAGTATCGAATCATCACACAGTAAACTCGGGCTCTGTAACCCAGACAGTGTAGAGCATGCTACATATTTCGTAGCCTCATGGCTCCGTGGTTGTAAAGTTATTTCCATAGCTTTGTTAGCCACCTACCCTTCTGTGGATTCTGAAGTTACCTTCACAGAATTTCCTGAAAGTTAGGTAGAAAGTGCACCAAACTATACAGAGTCCTTTGTTAAGGCACATGGCTACTGTGTTTAATAATTCCTTCATTAAGCTCTTAGAGCAACACCGGAATAGCCCACTACATTTCTCAACGGAACCAGCAAAGCAAACAGGCAGTTAGTGGAGAGGCATTTTTGCCATTCTCTAGTCTGTGTGTATTTGCAAAAACTTGAGTACAGTGTGACATGCATGCACGTGGTTCTACATGTTACTGAATGTAAGCTACAGATACGTGGGCTTTCAAGGATTGCCCTACCCACACCATGGTCCAGACTGGCTGGGGCTGTGTTGGTTGTGCATAGAGCCACCCAGGAGTTGTTCTCCTGGTCACCTGTAGGGCTTGTCTAGCTTTGTCAAAGAGCACAGGCTCAAGGCCTAGAAAAACAGTGGTGTGGGTGTACAGGAATCACAAAGACATTGAAAGTAGGTCCTAAGTTGCCTCTCCAAGGTGGCCTTGAATTTGACAAGGTGATGACTAGCAGGTTTAAGAAAACAAACACAGCACCAGGTTGAGTGCTGACTTAGAGCCTTGTCTGTTCACATCCTCCTGTACTTCTTGCTTCTGGGCTTTAAAGCTATTTTAGTACCTGTCTCTTAGACTAGCTTGTAGGTGACCTCAGGAGAGGGGCCAGTCATACTGCTTCTGGGAACTGTTGGGCTCTAGACATTTGCTTTGCCTCTCAGGCATCTTTAAGGTACCTGACTTAAAACAGACACAAACAAACCGAATGCCTTGACCTACCTGTCTGCAGGCTGAGATGAATTTAGTCATATGATGAGAAGAGTGAACTGAATTATGTTTTTGCTGTTGCTGATGGAATGCCAGCTTAAAAGAGTTTATT
This sequence comes from Mus musculus, assembly GCF_000001635.26. Lineage (NCBI taxonomy): Eukaryota > Metazoa > Chordata > Mammalia > Rodentia > Muridae > Mus > Mus musculus. The sequence goes on along the minus strand of NC_000068.7, from coordinate 137,102,841 downwards.
AGTGGTTTGTTTTTCACATATTACAATTCACCCCTTGGCCCTCAGTGAGGAATTTTGAAATGGAACTTTTTCTAAGCAAGACTTGCAAGTAAAATGTAAAAAAGAAAAAACCAAAACAAAACAAAACACTAACCTTGTCTGGAATAGTAAAATTTCTTTCAGAGCAAAATCTCCTAAGGCGCAGCTTTCTATAACATTTAGGAGTTTTTGAACATTTGCTATGGACAGCAATATGTTAGAAAAGTTGGCAAAGGATACGGATCACAGGAACAAATAAAAATACTGTCACTAAAGGTCAGTTAAAACAGGAGATACTATTGTATCTGTTGGACCTGTTGTGCAGAGATGAGAAACTGAGCTGTGATACTGTTGCTGAGGTAGCACCTTATGCTGAGGGTCTGCAGGTTTTGCTGGCAGGTATCTGTGCATCACCTGGGGATGGAATGTGTTGTTTGTGTCCACTGAATCTGTTAGGGTATTTCTTGCTGCTGGCCAACATGCATTCAACATGCTTATTGTAGCTTTGAATAACAAGAGGCTAACTTAAAAAAAAAATATATATATATATATATATTTTAAAGACTTTCTTTTTTATGTATGTGAGTACACTGTTGGTGTCTTCAGACACACCAGAAGAGGGCATCTGATCCCATTACAGATGGTTGTAAGCTACCATGTGGTCGCTAGGAATTGAACTCAGGACAGTGCTCTTAACCACTGAGCCATCTATCTCTCCATCCCTGCAAGAGACTAACTCTAATGTCTTGAATGCCTACAGATCAAGGAAGAGGTGCATTTATTCAATGTTGTTTCCAGGCACCTGACAACTAGTTTGAATGGTAAATTGGCATACAAAAACGAGGGTACAGCTCTTGTTACTATTTTTTTTTAATAACAGTTTGATTTTTGTACTGTGTGTGTTTCTAGTCCGAAAGTAGGCAAAATGGTCAAATCGGAAGATGCTTATGTGACTGTTAATGAGTTTCATCTTCTTCTCCCCCTCTAGAACCTGATAGCATAATTGAAAAGGCTTCTCACTCAGGCATGATAAACCCTAGCCGGCAATGGCAGACACTGAAACAAAACACAGGGATTGCCCACTTCGAGTATCAGATCCGAGTGACCTGTGATGACCACTACTATGGCTTTGGCTGCAATAAGTTCTGTCGTCCCAGAGATGACTTCTTTGGACATTATGCCTGTGACCAGAACGGCAACAAAACTTGCATGGAAGGCTGGATGGGTCCTGATTGCAACAAAGGTATCCAAGCATGCAACTGGATGCATAAAACTGCAAATGATGTTGGCTTATCAGTTTGGGTACCAGGTTCTCACCCTTATAGCAGTCGGGTGGCAGGGTGGGATGCTGCCGCTATCATTATCTTAGACTGAAGCATGTAGATGCTGTATGTAGAAGATTCTGTTAGTGCCCTGTCTGGAGTCCCCGTTACCAGCTGGTGTCCCCATCCCCCAGCTGCTGTGAGTGTTGGCTGCTAAGAGCTCGCAGCTGCTCCTTCTCCAGGGAGTTGTCCTTGGCCAGGCAGGAGCCACTCTCTGCCCCATCCCTGCAGCGAACAGTTACTGAGTGGCTGACACGGGGGGATGGGGATGTTGGGAAGGCCAGCCTCTTTGCTTTAACACTGTGGAGTAAGATTCACACTCTGGAGGTTCCCCTGGGATCACACTGAAGTCAGACCCCAGCTGAGACCACATCCTTGCTCAGCTCCTCCTTAGGCCTCATCTGGCTCCCCATTCCTTCCTCCTATTACCAAATCTCCTCCTCAGACTGCTTCTGAGAAGAGCCTGATGCCAAACAGGACCAGGCCAAGCCAGTGGTGTTTGAACAGACAGTGCTATGGGCAATGACTGTCACTGAGCTCACATGTCACTGCAGCACGTTTCACTGGGCATCTTTGAGGTTGCGGCATTAAAGGAGGCGGGGGAAGTAGGTGGTAACCTTGGGAGTCCCTTACTGTCTTTTGCCCCTTATACTAGAATTAAATAATTCTAATTCCTAGCAATAGAGTTGGAGGTCACAGCACAACAGATGCTATGCCCTCACGGACATATAATATACCTTGGTGGTCTTGGAAAATCATTAGATAAACTCCTTCTTTTAGCTTTAAATTGTGTGGAATGATGCAGGAGAGGATATTTGGTCTCTGAGGAAGTAGTCCTGTCTCCTGGTATCTGGCGACAGTAGTTTGCTTAAACTGGAATTGATGACAGAAGGAATTGCTCAATATTTTAAAATTCAGTAGCAATTACTGAGGTTCTGTGTTCTTTTTTAAGTGTCCACTTGATTTCTTTCTTTCTGTGAGCAAGTATAGAACAGCTTGTAAGCTTACTTGTCTGCAAGATCAGCTTGCCTGGTTTTTTAGCTCCATGGGATTGTTGAAACCAGGCATTTAGTGGGAGGCTCACCTGAAAATACCATGCTAGGACCATGTTGGGGCAGGGAAGGCAAATGAATGAATGAATATCTTCATTTTTCCTCTTGATGAGGGGGGAACTAGGCCCTGACAGGGCTCAAGGAATAAGCATGTTGAGGAACCCCCTAATCATTTGTCCCCAAACAATGTTGTGACTTGAGGTTCTACTAACATGGCCTTGGAGTTTGAACCTGGATTTATTGGGCCCCCAATTCTATGTACTAGACCATTTACATAACTGTGGCCCGAAAGGCATAGACAGCGCTAATGTAACTTTCCGATTTTTTTTCCAGCTATCTGCCGACAGGGCTGCAGTCCCAAGCATGGGTCTTGTAAACTTCCAGGTGACTGCAGGTAAATGACCAACTAATTGAACTCTAGTAATCAATCACTTTCTCCCCTCCCCACCCCACCCCTGCCCTTTCTCTCCCTTTCTCTTTGATGCAAGACAGAAAAACTGACTTCCTTATGAATGTGCCTCGTTATTTTCTTTGGAGGATGAAAAAATTAGGGGAAAACACAAAACAAAACAAGCACATGAGAAGCATAATGAATCATACCAGCTGTTTGGTGGAATGCACCCTTCTTCATTGGTGCTGGCGGGTGGGTTTAGTCAAAACCCCAAACCAAAATCCTTAATGGGCATAGCTGGCATCTTTGTGTATTAACTGTTCTGTAAATTGGTAAGACCTATTTGTAATCTTCCTTAAGTGCTAATGTACTGGACTGGGACGAAGCTTTGTTTCCCCTGTCTCCTCCTCCACCCTGGCTTTTCCTCTGGCACCCTCCCCCACTTTTCCCATCAATAGGCAAAAGTCCAGCATTCTTTAGAATGGGATTAGTACAATCTCCTGGCCCCTTTGCAGTGGGAGCTGCGCTGTTGCTGGAGGTTAATGGCTGTGCTGGAATCTGCTCGGTGGAGCCTGATGAATGTAGACTTTGCTGCTGGCCTTTGAAGTCTGCTCTTTATGGTCCAGGGACAATACTGAAACCAAACGGAAACCTACCCAGCCTGTTTCCCCTTCCGATGCCGGTTTTGGGGGCTTTTTGAAATGTACATTATGCCAATTTGGAAAAAGACTTGTTTCAGGAAATACCTTTGGGGTCTGTGGCATTTTTGACTGGTCTCAGGCTTTATTCTCCCTGAAGCCTTTCAGAATTAGCAAATTTGATGAGACACTAAGTGGACCCTCTTCAAGTCCTGTCACCTTTGCTCTGAAAGGCTGCACTGACTTGAGCCAAAGACAGTTTTGAAACAGTCTAAAGGCACAAACCCATAGAAGGAGGTGCCTGGTGCCCTTACTAAAACAAAACAAAACAAAAAAACAGTTTTTGGTCACCAAACTGTAGAATTTACAGAGAATTGTTAGAAGTGCAGGTTCCCAGTTCCCACAACTGGCACAGATTTCCCAGGCCTTGGTTGGGCCTAGGAGTCTGTATTTGACAACTTTGCTCAGTGATTTATCCCTCAGCAAACACGCGGGCTACTGCTTTAACCAGCCACCCATAGGTTTAACCTTGATGACTCTTAGCCCCACCCTGAGTTCTCTTCCCCAACCATGGGAGTGCAAACTTGATGCTTAAGAGATCCAAGGCAGCGGGAGTAAACTAAGAACAGGTTGTCCTGGAATTGTTTCTTCCTGCTTTTGAAAGTTGATTTCCAGGAAGCCTGAATAGGATTTGCCCACTAAGGAACGGGCCTGGTCACAGCTGACCCGGCATCCAACAGCATCTTTGTCAGAGGTGGAGCAGAAACCTACCTTCAATGACTCTGCTAATTAAGGCTGTTCTGGAGAAAGTAAGAGCGCTAGTTATTCTCCAGCCTCTGAGCCTGCTCCCTGCTCCGATAGCATCAGCGAGATGTGTGCTACTGTCATCAGAATAAACACCCTGCTGGGCAGGGGAGGGCCCTCCTAGCCAGAACAACAGGCTTTGTTTCCAGAATTGAGCCCTTTCTCTTTCGAAGTCTCACCTCCCACTCCCTGCCCAGACATGCACCAGTGCTCTTATTTACTTAAGGTGCAACTTTCCCACACGCCATTTGCATAGTCTCCCAGCCCAGTTCCTTCTCTCTGCCTTGAAAGAAAATCAAAACAGAACCTTCCAGCTAAGGAAGTTCAGGTTGAGTCCTGCTCCCGAAATAGTTGCATTACAAGTTACCTGTAAGTTGTCTTTTGGGTTATGTATTACATGAGCTTTGTTGTTGTTGTTGTTGTTGTTGTTGACTCACCCACAGGAGAAAACTTCACTGATTTTGTTGGTCTCAGGTGGACTTGGGTTGTCCCTTACTGGGTGTACAGACTGGTTTCGTGCCAGCCTGACAATAATATCAAACTTAATTATGAATCATCATCTCCAGAACGTCAGCTTCTCATGGGGCTGCTAATCATCTATCATTACCCCGGGATAACGTGGTAGATGCCTCTGTTAGGGTCAGGATTTTTATTTGTTCTTGTTTGAAGTCATCCATGGCCTCCTATGGTTGCTTTTTTAGGCTTGGGCATTGAGCCTTCATTAATTAGGAGGTTGGTTGGGTCCTCAGCCGTCCGGCTTGGTTTTATTAGGCAAACTGAAGACGTGTAGTGACGCTTCACTTGGGACAACGCGGGAGGACAGAGGATTGTGGTCCCATCAGTTACCTCATGTCTTCTAAGCTAAGAATATTGATCTGACAGAATGGCTTCCCACCCTCCTACCTCCCACTGACTTGGGTGTCTGCCTCTGAAGAGAATGGTTCCCATCTAGTGGCATACTCTGTCCTTAGATCAGTCTTTTCAATAGTCATTTGTCATTTAAACTGATGGTCTAGTTTAGAGATGCCAGACTCCTGTGTCTGATTAACTTTTAAGCCCCACATTCTAGTGGTTGTCTGTCGGTGTTTGGGTGTAGATAGAGGTTAGGAAGTAGTCAGGATTCTCAAGGGTTCAGTGGCTTCTCAGCCTGGGTGATTAGCTAATAGCTAGATTTCTATAATTTTCCCATGACCAGGATTTGCTCCTTTGCCTCCAGCTCTCTGGAACTGAAAGCAAAGTTCCTCCCCTCCCCCTCCGCCCCCGCCCCCCGCTCCCCGCCCCCCAAGAGTCACAGCAGAGAAGTTCACAGGGCTTTGGATCTGATCCTGCATTTCCCTAGGCCCTGCTCTGGGCTGATTCTGCAGGCCCAACATCTGCTCCATCTTCACTCTGTTATCAGCATGCCGGTGGGTGGCTGGGCCCTGCCTTTCCAAGAGGGCCCTTTGTTAAAGCTTGATTTTGAGAGGGAGGTTCAAATTGCAGAGGGCTTGAAACTAACTTAAGGGGAAAGTGGTTTTGAGACCTTGCCCTGTCCCACCCCAGGTGAAGGTTCATGTTTGTGGTTTTGTTTGGGCATCAGACATTCCATCTGACCTCAAAAGAAGTCTTGAACTCTTAGAAAGGAGACCCAGCTCCCTCAAAGCTAGACAAATCAAGCTTGGCCCCTCTCTTCTGACCCCCCCCCTCTTTTTTTCTAAAGTGAAAAATAACTATAAATCAGCATGCCTGGCTTGGGTAATGGGTCATAAATTATATATGAATTGGTTCCCAGTGTTGCCGTTCCCCGTTCCCCTCTCTCCTTCCTACAGAGATTGGTTTAGAGATCCAGGGCTCTGTAAGGAGGCCATTCTCCTTCCCATTTGAGTCTACAAAACCAGCGAGGTGCTACCCTGGCACCCTGTGGCCCTGAATCCTGTGCACTCTGAGCAGAGTGGGGCTTCATGTGCATTGTTGCAGAGCTGCACAGCTGGTGTCACCAGAGGCTCCTTCCCTTGTATGGTCTGTCCTGATGAGGACTTGGGATTGATTTATTCCCATCCCCACCCCTTGGTTCAATTCCTGAGAGACTGAGAAGAGAATGGCTTTGTGCAGGGCACCCCATGCTGGCCGCTCCCTGGATAGCTCTTCTTTTGTCAGGGTATGCTGAGAGGACACACTTTGGGCCAACTGTGAGGTTACTCATACAGAACCCTGTGAAAGTCTGAAAAATCTGCCATCCTGTCCTTTTCAGGGGGCAAAACCCAGAAATAGCTGTGTGTTGTAACTATGTGCATCCCCGGCTGTTTGTCTGCAGGTGCCAGTACGGTTGGCAGGGCCTGTACTGCGACAAGTGCATCCCGCACCCAGGATGTGTCCACGGCACCTGCAATGAACCCTGGCAGTGCCTCTGTGAGACCAACTGGGGTGGACAGCTCTGTGACAAAGGTATGACCATTGTGAAGCCTTGGGGGGTGGCATGAGGGCTTAGTGGGCGGGAACTGAGGTTATGGGACAGGTTATGTATGTGAACAGACACCGTGACCAAGGCAACTCTAATAAGGACAACATTTCATGGGGGCTGGCTTACAGGTTCAGAGGTTCAGTCCATTATCACCAAGGTGGGAGCATAGCAGCATCCAGGCAGGCATGGCACAGGAGAAGCTGAGAGTTCTAAATCTTCATCTGAAGGCTGCTAGCAAAGTACTGTCTTCCAGGCAGCTAGGGTGAGGGTCTTAAAGCCCACGCCCACCAGTGACACACCCTCTAATAGTGCCATTCTCTGGGCCAAGCATATGCAAACCGTCACAAACAGTAATAGCCACTCTGTATTTTTGGTGTTGCTGGGGCAACCCAGGTCCTCTGAGATGTTAGTGCTCAGCTGTAGCCACACCCCTGGCCCTGTTTAAGTTGTTATAGGGGCTCTTATTAGGAATGTGTTTCAATTTGCCTTTAAAGTTGGTTTATTTGGGGATAAGCCATATTTTTTTAAAATGGCATGGCCTAGAACTGGGATCAATTAGGAGTTTTTTTCCCTAACTTTGGTTTTTTTTTTTTTTTTTTTTTTTTGGCAGATCTGAATTACTGTGGGACTCATCAGCCCTGTCTCAACCGGGGAACATGTAGCAACACTGGGCCTGACAAATACCAGTGCTCCTGCCCAGAGGGCTACTCGGGCCCCAACTGTGAAATTGGTAAGTGGCCGAGCTGGGAGGGGGAGGGGTCCCTTTGCGTTTGTGTCCTGCACATCCAGTTTCAAAACCAAATAGGTTTTTGTTTGTTTGTTTGTTTGTTTTGATTCACTTTTTTTTTTAAAAAAAGACACAAAATTGGGTGGGTAGAAAAGGGGTGTTGGCTGTGATAGGATTTGGGGGGAGGAGTGAATATGATCAAAAGTATATTGTAGGAAATTCTTAAAATATTTAAAAATTTGGAGCTGGAAAGTGGTAGCTTAAGGTCACAGGTGGATGATCACCAAAGGATCCAAGGATGTTTTTGTAGCTAAATTCAGTGACGCAGTGAAGAGGTGCAGGACAGAGCTAGACAAGTGGTGAGAAGACGCTAGATTATCCTATTTAAATCACTACAGATGGCATTATTTTGATATGGCCTTCATAATATTCATGGAGAAACATGATACGTGAGTGTGAGTGTGTGTGTGTATGTATGTGAGAGACAGACAGACAGACAGATGGAGAGAGAGAGAGACTATACACTGAACTCACTTGTGAAAAAGAAGAAAACCGCTTCAAAGTTGAGACTGGTTATCCCAGACCTTCTGTGAACCTATGAAATCCCCAACACTTTGTGTTGAGTAGGTTGCAGGCTTTTAAATGAACCGGAGTTCTAAAAAGGTATTGAAATCTGCCTTGAGCCAGCTTAGTTGGAGAGTGTCTTCCCTTTTGCGTCACAGCACAGCATTGTTACATCTCAAGCTTGCTTTTGTTGTTGGTTTGTCATCGGCTTCAACTAGTCGCAGAGGCAGGGGACTGGCCCTTGGAGGGAAGGGCCAGTTTTACCGCATTTTACCGCGTTGTTTTACCACCTTGCTGACTGTCTTTCTCTTGTATGCAGCTGAGCATGCTTGTCTCTCTGACCCCTGCCATAACCGAGGCAGCTGCAAGGAGACCTCCTCAGGCTTTGAGTGTGAGTGTTCTCCAGGCTGGACTGGCCCCACGTGTTCCACAAGTAAGTCAGTCCAGGTTTTGCCATGTGCCTGTTCTGCAAGGTTATTGTGTTGAGAGGGAGGGTTGGTGGGAGAGACTTAGGCTGTTCAATATATCTATCTTGGTGACAGAGGGCTGGGTGCATTCGACAGGTTAGTGGCTGGTCTAGTAGCTCTTGTATGATTCCTAGAATCTCTTTCCTACCCACTAAGGTGGCTGGTGATGTCTGTGGTAGAAATCAATCAGATTCCCTTGCATGTGTGTTTGGAGTGGTCTCCTCCAATCCTATAGGAAAGGAATTTAGATCAACTACTGAATGTTGTCTTGAGGTGCCACTTTGCTTTGAGGCTTGGCCATATTATTGGGGTACTTTTCAGTGAAGAACTCTGGTCATATATGATCTCCTCCAGAATTAGGCAGTCTGTGGTCTTTAGAGAGTTAGTTCCTGAAACTTTGAGGGTTACCGAAGCCTGATAATCTACTGTCTTTGACACCTTAGGAGCAGTGTGTGGCATGGCTAAGATTGTTCTGGAGGCTGTAGGTGCTTCTGTGACTAATGGAACTCAGCAGGCCTTTCAACCTTTCCTGGGCCGTCTTTAACCAGGGAAGCAGCAGTTCCCATTTGGGAGGGTTGTTATATAGTCTTGGTGAGCAAATTTGTGAAGAGTGTGTGGCACACATTGTAAATGAATGAGATCTCTGGCAGGGGCTCAGAAAAATCTTCTAAGGAAATCACAGGCCTAAGATTTCTCTATGTGTAAAGAAGAATGCCTTTTCCATGCCTCCTCTTGGTGTGCAGCCTCTGAACCATGAAGGAAAGAGTTCTTTTAAAAGTGAAGATTAAGCAGATAAGAATGTCCCTTGTCACCACTGAGTTGATGCCCTGTGTGTCTCCGGCTATCTTTCTTTCCCTCGATGCTTAGGGACGGATTAACTGAACTAGGGCAGTGAGGGATTTCAAGCTAAAATAAGGGCTTGGGTCCTTTCATCACCTCCCTTCCCTGTTGTGGCTTTTCTTAGATTTGTAGCAGGTGTCCGTCCGGTTCCTAGGTGAAGACTCTTCTTGTGGAGAGTGCTGTTGCATTATCTAATTGCCAAGTGGATCAAATGAAATTAAATTGCCGCCCCTTTCTTGTTCTCATTGCATTGGACAGACATCGATGACTGTTCTCCAAATAACTGTTCCCATGGGGGCACCTGCCAGGATCTGGTGAATGGATTCAAGTGTGTGTGCCCGCCCCAGTGGACTGGCAAGACTTGTCAGTTAGGTAAGGAAACTCTCGTGACTGTAATTCTTTGCCAAGGTTGGCTGTGCTCCTCAGAGCTGTGAGGAGGGACGAGCATGTGGCCAGCAGTGTGTGCGTATCTGTATCCCATCATACGAAGTAATTTATTATCAGGGTCTAACGAGCCTGGGAGAAATACCTTGCATGCAAATGGCCTAGGGTTTTTAGGTCCTGTGGGAAAGCCCTGGGATTCCTTGAACCATGTCAATTGTCCCAGGAGTGTTCAGCTGGGTTCTAAACAGGGATGACCTCGTGAGGAACGAGCTGTCTGCATTCTTTTTGCCACATTTAAAGCCCAGCAACTGGATTGTGCTGGGTTTTGCACACAAGTGCCTGGTGGCTTGCTGTTTGTCAGCCAGCAGCCCAAAAGAAAGTTATCAATTAGCAACCCTTGATGGATAAAGGCTGGGAGAGGGTTCCAACGCTCCAAATAGAAGACACCTCCTATTTCTTATTTAGCTAGCTTGTTAAAATGTCTCATATTTCAGACCAGCACTATGGTGTTTTCATTTCAAGGGGACAGCAGTGGGGTGGGGGCAGTCCCCCATTTGTCACTGTTCATCCTTGCTGCTTTTCAGATGCAAATGAGTGCGAGGCCAAACCTTGTGTAAATGCCAGATCCTGTAAGAATCTGATTGCCAGCTACTACTGTGATTGCCTTCCTGGCTGGATGGGTCAGAACTGTGACATAAGTGAGTGACTTTGTTTTGATTTTCATGAAACTTGGGTGACAAGTCTTTTTTCCATTCATCCCCCTCCAACCCCTGCTCGGGTTCTGGGACTCTTTTCCCCTTACTTTGTGATGTTAAGGACGGAACCCACAGCTTCTTGATATAAGCTGTTTAAGCACCTTCCAGCTGAATAGAAGGAAAAACCTTATTAGGGGGAGGGGAAGGGAATGTTTTTGGAGAGGGAGGGGCCAGGCTAAAGCAGTAAGGAAAACATACAATTTATCAGGCTTGTTAGTTGCTAAAATTGGGCATATTCTGATAAGGTGATGAGAACAATGAGGTGAAGTTTCACTCCCTCGTCTGGGAGGATTAGGGAGGGTCCCCACCCTGTGGCATAGCCTTATCTCACCGGAAGCACAGGGAAATCTGATTGAAACTTTTATCAGTCTTGTACTTTTCAGGTGAACCCGAATTCAATGTCACGTGCCTCCTTAATGTGACGGCTTGTTTATTTTTTTCAGATATCAATGACTGCCTTGGCCAGTGTCAGAATGACGCCTCCTGTCGGGTACGTAAGTCATTGCTTGAACAGAAACCTTGTCATTGCTTGAACAGAAACCTTGCTTGACACATGACAACAATCTTTTAAGATTTATGTGACACGGGAGAGTCTTGCTCCTATGGGATTTAAAATGCTGGTGAGAAGCTGAGTCCCTCACCAACCCTAGCTTGTCAGGAGCCTCTTAAAGGCAGGCATTCGGAACCGCTAGTCTGGGCCCAGGCTTAGCACGAGGCCATTTCAGTGAATGGCCTGAACCACAGCAGTCTTGTCAAATCCCTGACGACGTCCTGGGTTCGTGGATACATAGATAAATATGTATGTGTTTCTCCCCCTTCTCTTCTCCCAGGATTTGGTTAATGGTTATCGCTGTATCTGTCCACCTGGCTATGCAGGCGATCACTGTGAGAGAGACATCGATGAGTGTGCTAGCAACCCCTGCTTGAATGGGGGTCACTGTCAGAATGAAATCAACAGATTCCAGTGTCTCTGTCCCACTGGTTTCTCTGGAAACCTCTGTCAGGTGAGCGGAGGCAAAAACTTCAGGTCACCAAGCTTTAGTGTTGAACCCTATTCTCCATCACCATTCTTTCCCCTCCTTGCCCCACTCTAGTTGTTTAGACCCCTGACACCAACTAGCACCCCACTGACTGGAGGATGTCTGCTAGACAAATGCTGTAGAAGGCAGAGTTGAATGATTTCTTATTGATTACTGTGGCCTGTTTGCTTGGCTGAGTGTCATCCCATAGCCCTGTTTTCTATGCTGTCACCGTGCCCTGGGCTTTAATGCTTTCCTGGGACCTGACGACCTTAAGGGTTACATGGGTGTATTCTGTATAGGGGGTCTCCTTGTGGAAGGGGTTGGAGCAATCAATTGTTTACTGCCCAGAGAAGTGATGATGACGCCTTTGTTTTCCTTTGATCTGCTCCTTCCCACTCTTGCCATATGGCAGCTGGACATCGATTACTGCGAGCCCAACCCTTGCCAGAATGGCGCCCAGTGCTACAATCGTGCCAGTGACTATTTCTGCAAGTGCCCCGAGGACTATGAGGGCAAGAACTGCTCACACCTGAAAGACCACTGCCGTACCACCACCTGCGAAGGTATCTCCCTCACCCAGGGCCCATCTATCCACAGATGGGCTCCTGCCACCTCCCCCTAGAGCTCTGATAAGTGGTAAATGGGTGAGGAAGGTTTTCAGATGAAACTTAATCTGATCACTTAGGGAAACAAAACCATACGGAGGTAATCTGTCAGGCTGCTGTTGGGAGAGCCCGAGTACCGTTGCCCAAGGGAGAGAATGTGAAATCCATTTATCATCCCAGTTCAGAGGTGGCCAAGTTTGTGACAGAAGAGAAGAATTGCTCTGAGGAGCGCTGTCAGCAGGGGTCTATAGCAGTGGGGAAGTTAGGCGTTTGTATCAGTTATTGTAGCCATGGCTGGCTATTGGTGCTTGAGACACTTTTTTGGAGTAGTTCATATAAAAATACGTACACGTGGCCTATGGCTACTATATTGGGAGGCATAACTTAAAGACTTGTCTAGATAGGTTTGTCCTTTAGTTTTGGTTAAGATGAAGGAGGGCTGGACAGTGGTGGCGCACGCCTTTAGTCCCAGCACTCAGGAGGCAGAGGCAGGCAGTTCTCTGAATTGGAAGCAAGCCTGGTCTACAAAATGAGTTCCAGGACAGCCAGGGCTACACAGAGAAACCCTGTCAAGGGGGAAGCTGGGGTGGGGTAGCAGGGAAGTATAGAGGTGACCTTCTTTGACAAGCATTTAACATGAGATAGATATTAAGGTGCCATTAAAAGAAACTTAAAAAGACTTTCTGTCCACTTGGGAGTCTTACATTTTACCTGTCATAAGAACATTGTTGGGTTTTAGTTCCCAAGCACCTCTTGATGAGTTAACTCATTAGCCCAAGGAGTGGCCCTATCCAATCAGGCAGGCATACATGGGCTAAGTCCTCTACTTAGAAATGCTGTCGGTGGGTATGTGGCTGGAGTCTGATCCCAAGCCTGTGTTCAGTGATTGACAGCTGCACTGTGGCCATGGCCTCCAACGACACGCCTGAAGGGGTGCGGTATATCTCTTCTAACGTCTGTGGTCCCCATGGGAAGTGCAAGAGCCAGTCGGGAGGCAAATTCACCTGTGACTGTAACAAAGGCTTCACCGGCACCTACTGCCATGAAAGTAAGATTCCACTTGGAACGGGGGAGCCCAGTGGGTACCCAGCTTGGGGGAGCAGATGTATTTGAATTGCTTTAGGAAGAAAATAAGGTAGAGGACAAGTAGTGGCTTCCTTAGGCCCCTGATGGAGGCATTAGTCAGTTGATAAGACCACCAATAGTCTCTTGAGCTCTTCAAGATGATTTTGGAATGTTGTAGAACCTTCCTTTATTTGAGTGGTCCCTCTTTTCTATAGAAGCTTTCCCCCCAGGCCTACCAAATAAGCCAATGTGTGAGGGTCTTAAAATGGGGAGGTACCATCTAGAAGCCCCGGCACAGAAAGGGTAGTGATGTATCCAGGTACGTTTGCTAAGGAGGCAGCTGTGACAATGACCAGGCGGTGCCCCGGTGGCTGCATGACTGGCCCTTCGGCTCCTCAGTTTGCCCATGCTTCCTTTCCCAGATATCAACGACTGCGAGAGCAACCCCTGTAAAAACGGTGGCACCTGCATCGATGGCGTTAACTCCTACAAGTGTATCTGTAGTGACGGCTGGGAGGGAGCGCACTGTGAGAACAGTGAGTCTGCTGCTGCTTTTGGGGACAGATGGCTCCAGGGTGAGGGCTCGGGGTAGAGCAGGGATAACACCTTCCCTTGGGGGAAGCCCTTTTTTTTTTTTTTTCCAGAGATTTCTATTATGGTGGCTGTAATGATCTCCTGTATCTCCTTGGTATTTATTAAGGCTGCTGGGCAGTAGTGGGAGGAGCCACCACTGGGGGATGATAGAATTAGATTGGCAGTTAGGTTCTTTCCAGGCACGTATTCTGACTTGTTGACATTTCTGACCATCTTGATTTTAATTGCCATGGGCATTCCGGAGGATTGTGTGCTCTTTATAACTTGTATTCTTTCCGCCTAGCCGAGAACTTGTCTAAAAGGTTGATGATGAAGTTGAGGTCCTAGGACATCTCACTTGTTCTTGGAAGATAGCATAGAAAGCCAGGGTTGGATCTTCTCATAGTCGAGCTTTGCCCCTTATCATGACGGACTTCTTCAGCCTTGTGTCTCTTTGGTTCTAGACATAAATGACTGTAGCCAGAACCCTTGTCACTACGGGGGTACATGTCGAGACCTGGTCAATGACTTTTACTGTGACTGCAAAAATGGCTGGAAAGGAAAGACTTGCCATTCCCGTAAGTGTTGCTGCCGGGGTCTCCTGTCTGTCTTCTGAGGGAGGGGAACTCTCTAGCAGAGAGACTCATGCTAAGGTCTTTCTTCAGGTGACAGCCAGTGTGACGAAGCCACGTGTAATAATGGTGGTACCTGCTATGATGAAGTGGACACGTTTAAGTGCATGTGTCCCGGTGGCTGGGAAGGAACAACCTGTAATATAGGTAACCTTCTGCCCCCTAGGTGGGATTTGCTGCGGGCAAGGCTATTGTCTGAGGTGGTCTGCCGCCAGGCTCTTAGGAAATGATCATTTCCTTGGGTCTGGTTCTGCCCCTTAGACCACCTTGGATCCTCTGGAAAAGGGTGGTCTTAACCTGTTTTTGTTTTATAGCTAGAAACAGTAGCTGCCTGCCGAACCCCTGTCATAATGGAGGTACCTGCGTGGTCAATGGAGACTCCTTCACCTGTGTCTGCAAAGAAGGCTGGGAGGGGCCTATTTGTACTCAAAGTGAGTGGCCTCCCCTGAACTCTTTCTGGGTTGCTGCAGCCTACCCAAAATACCCATGGGGACTTGGAATCGAAACCAGAAGCACAGCTGTTTGATGTCTGCTTTCGTATCACCTGGGTCCTTACTAATGACTTGATGGGCTGCAGCCCTGACCTGGGCATGAGAAAGTTCCCTGGGAGATAAGTGGAGACAGATGCTGACTCTGTTCCCAGCCGCGGGTCTGACCAGCAGCCTGCCTCCTCCCATTCTCAGCCCTCCCTACTCCCTGTTCCCTACAAGGGCCTCTTCCTGTATACATGTGTCCCACAGCAAATGAAACTGAGTATGGTCCAGGCCTGCTTCCAATTTAGACTAGGTTTTCGGCGTATTTGACTGGTATTAAGTGTGACTTTTATCATTTGGGTGCTATGGAAATAAGTAAATGGTGCTGTGATGGAGACCCCCAAGGCTGTTGTCTTTTCTTTGCAGATACCAACGACTGCAGTCCCCATCCTTGGTAAGTGCGGCAACCTCTTAAGCTGGTTCTTGGCTGTTAGGATGCATGGGAATCTCCCGGGATGATGCTGAAAATGTAGGTTCTGATTCAGGAGGTCTGCGGTGGGGCTGTGTGTTTCTAACAAGCTCCCAGGTGACCCTGCCCTGCTGCTCCGCGGACCACACTTTAATTATCCAGGTTGTGTCTTCATTTAGTGCAATGATTCTCAACCTCAGGCTGCACAGGGGAATCACCTGGGGAGCTTTTAAAAGTCCCAATCCCTGGGTTGCGACTGAGACCTAGGAAATGAGATTCTCAGGGGGTAGGACCCAGGCATCAGTATTTTTAAGCTCCTCGGTCAGCAGCAGATATGGCCTGGGGTGAAAGCCTGTGTTTGTGGCAGGCACGGCTTCCAAGTGCTGGGTATGTTGTGGACCTGGATGTCGGTAACTAAGGTCACCTTTGGTTTCTTAGTTACAATAGCGGGACCTGTGTGGACGGAGACAACTGGTATCGGTGCGAATGTGCCCCGGGTTTTGCTGGGCCAGACTGCAGGATAAGTAAGTGTCACTGTATCTGATGTCCCCTTGTCTGTCCTCCTCAGCATTCAAATCTTTCCTCTTTAAAAACAATGAAGACCATAATTCCAAATAACCCTGACAACTCAAGCCCTCTCCTCCCTCTAGCTTGGATTTAAAAGTCCCTCGCTGTTGTCCTCCCTCGTCATTCTCTGGGTGGCACAGCCTTCTTTGTTCTCGGGGAGAGTGCCAACCATAGAATTTGACAATTAAGCTATGAGAGAGCCCTGAGGGAAAAAAGTGTATGCATCCCTCGTGATTAGCATGAAATTATGGCCAAGCCATTGTCCATGAAGACGGCTGTCTCTGGCTCCATAGACTGTTTTGTAGTGGGTTTGACCAGGCCCCAGAGAAACAATTAGTAGGATCAAGGAGTAAGGTTTTTTCTTAGTGTTTGTTTTGTTTGTTTTTCTTTTTGCCTACTTTTTAAAACATCTTTTTCCCACACAAAACAGTGTAGGAAAACTCTTATTTTTGTTGTTGTTGTTTTTTTTTTTCCTCAAAACTTTAAAATGTTAGTTGTATTTGAAGTCCCATAATCTGAGATGGGCTGGACTTGAGCACTAGGTGAGTAAGTTATATCTGTTTCACCTTCTAAAGCGGGTTTGGCAAAGGCATCTGTCCCACCTGTTTTTGTAAATGAAGTTTATTGGCACTTGGCTGTCCTTACTTGGGCTTGTCTATTTCCTGCATCTGCTTACAGGGTGCCACCAGACACCACTGGTTATGACCGACTTTATGGCCTATGAAGTTAAAATGCTCGCTCTGACCCATTTTCAGGGAACGATGGTCAGCCTTGGTGTAAAGTCAGAGGAGAGAGAAGCTAAGGGAAAATTGCTCCCTTTGCAGAGGTTCTCAGATTTAGGAATCAGAACTGTTGTGGTCTTTGGTAGTCAGGGGCTGGTACAGGCTTTGTGTGTTGTGTGCATGGAAATTCACCAAGTTTGTATCAGCATTTGGATGCTTTTGGGCAATGTCTGTGAAAAAACTTCCCACCGAAGTCTGAACTTGACCTCATTTCTCCTAGACATCAATGAGTGCCAGTCTTCCCCTTGTGCCTTTGGGGCCACCTGTGTGGATGAGATCAATGGCTACCAGTGTATCTGCCCTCCAGGACATAGTGGTGCCAAGTGCCATGAAGGTAGGCATGCCAGGGTGTGTCTTCTGAATTGAGTGGGCTTCACAGTTACCACAGCTCACAGTGGGGGGGGGGGGTGCACCATGCTCAACGGGGAAGGGAACAAAGCAGGGTGGTACCTATGGGTTTCTGTTGCCACTTAGTTGCCATGTAACAAAGTTCCTTAAAACCCAATAGCTTGCAGTATCCATTTTTGTGGCTTGTAGCATGATAGCTGGGCAGAGCACTGATTCCAGGCGCAGTTCTGGTCAACTGGTCCTTAGCTATCTCTGAGGCATGTTCTTCTTCTCATGATAGATGGCAGGCACACGGGAGGCCAGCTCAACTGGGAAAGCTCTGTTACAGGGCCTCTCGGGTCACATCTGCTGAGACTGCTTTAGTCAAGTGACCCAAGTGAGCAGTCAGAGGGGATGGATGGCCAGTGCACGTGCCTGACATTGTGGGAGGAGCTGTCATCACGTGGCAGAGGAAGGACACGGGTGTAACCAATTTCTTAACAGGGAGGGGGTAAACAAATTCAGTCTGTGGGAAAAGAAACTCCTACTTAAGCGTCTCCACCTCTCAGTTTCAGGGCGATCTTGCATCACCATGGGGAGAGTGATACTTGATGGGGCCAAGTGGGATGATGACTGTAACACCTGCCAGTGCCTGAATGGACGGGTGGCCTGCTCCAAGGTAGGGCAATGAAAGTTGCTGAAGCTCCCAAGTGTTAATCATGGGTGGACATTCCTGCTAAGCCACCAGTTCCTCTTCTCTCCTCTCTAGGTCTGGTGTGGCCCGAGACCTTGCAGGCTCCACAAAAGCCACAATGAGTGCCCCAGTGGGCAGAGCTGCATCCCGGTCCTGGATGACCAGTGTTTCGTGCGCCCCTGCACTGGTGTTGGCGAGTGTCGGTCCTCCAGCCTCCAGCCAGTGAAGACCAAGTGCACATCTGACTCCTATTACCAGGATAACTGTGCAAACATCACTTTCACCTTTAACAAAGAGATGATGTCTCCAGTGCGTAACTTCTTTAATGGGGATGAGAACGTGGCTGCTTGTTTCAAAGTAGTACAACAGTTTCAGAGTAGCATGAGGGAGTCCTCTCCTCCCCTTAGCCGAAATCTGTCTCTTAGAACAGACTGAGGCTTCTATCTAGCCCGTTGAGGAGACTTGTGAGCCTTTTATTTCATCCATTATTTGACATTTGTGTTAACCTTTCTAAAAATTTATAGGGTCTTACCACCGAACACATTTGCAGCGAATTGAGGAATTTGAATATCCTGAAGAATGTTTCTGCTGAATATTCGATCTACATAGCCTGTGAGCCTTCCCTGTCAGCAAACAATGAAATACACGTGGCCATCGTGAGTAGAAGACCATTTCACTCCTAATTATTTGATTACAAGGGATTTAAGTTAGCAAGTATCAGACAACAATTGCAATGAAAACATTAGCTAGTCTTGTTAAGTTTGAGTGATAACTACCATGGGTTTGCTTTTATTTTAGTCTGCAGAAGACATCCGGGATGATGGGAACCCTGTCAAGGAAATTACCGATAAAATAATAGATCTCGTTAGTAAACGGGATGGAAACAGCTCACTTATTGCTGCGGTTGCAGAAGTCAGAGTTCAGAGGCGTCCTCTGAAAAACAGAACAGGTGGGTGTCTATTTGGAAGATACCCTTGCCTGGTGACTGTGAAAATGATTCTCCTGCACCATCCAGGAAAGTCCTCACCTAGGGAATGATCTTCCAGCCATCTTAGAAGCCCCTCACTTCCAGCCTCCTGGCCCAGGCTCACAAAATCAATATTGGTATTGGCTGAGGAAGGCAGAGAGGTACACCTGACCCATTATCCCACTAGCGTGCTGTATGCATTTTCTTCTTGGAAAGCTCCCATGCATAAGAGGTATGATTTAGATCCAGTGCAAAGCCCTGGGGCACAGCAGTGCCTGCTCTGAGCTGTTGATGCTCTACAGAGCCAGTTTTAGGGTTCTAGCACAGCTGACCCTGAACACTAAACAGCATCACTGACGCTTGATGGTGACTCAGGGTATTCAAACTGACCCTTTGATGATTCAGAGCCTCGCTGTTTAGGCTGAGCTGAAATCAGGACTTCTATTTTGGGGGAATTGGAGTTGTCTGTGCTTGCACTGGGTTTCTGATGATTCTGAACTCAGTCCTAATCCTGAGCCACCGAAGTCCTCTGGAACTGGAAATAACCCAATGTGGAGTTGGAAGAAAGACATAGGAGTGCTATTCTATCCACCTGGTGCACTGAACACAGGTGTCCTAAAGACCAGCTTCTGGCAATAGTGAACCTATCTGTGAAGTTTCAAAGAGGTTCTTGTCCCCACAGTGCCCCTCTTAGGGACCGAATACAGGAAGACCACTGTTGGCATTCTGTTCCTATGGCAATAGCTCTTCTTGAGTTAACTGGTCCTTGGCTTGTCTTCCAGATTTCCTGGTTCCTCTGCTGAGCTCTGTCTTAACAGTGGCTTGGGTCTGTTGCTTGGTGACAGCCTTCTACTGGTGTGTAAGGAAGCGGCGGAAGCCCAGCAGCCACACTCACTCCGCCCCCGAGGACAACACCACCAACAATGTGCGGGAGCAGCTGAACCAAATCAAAAACCCCATCGAGAAACACGGAGCCAACACGGTCCCCATTAAGGATTACGAGAACAAAAACTCGAAAATGTCAAAAATCAGGACACACAACTCGGAAGTGGAGGAGGATGACATGGATAAACACCAGCAGAAAGTCCGCTTTGCCAAACAGCCAGTGTATACGCTGGTAGACAGAGAGGAGAAGGCCCCCAGCGGCACGCCGACAAAACACCCGAACTGGACAAATAAACAGGACAACAGAGACTTGGAAAGTGCCCAGAGCTTGAACCGGATGGAATACATCGTATAGCAGACAGTGGGCTGCCGCCATAGGTAGAGTTTGAGGGCACCGCGGGGCTTGTAGTTTCTTTAAACTGTTGTCCTATTCCAGTCTGAGGCTGTTGTTGACTTAGAATCCTGTGTTAATTTAAGTTTCGACAAGCTGGCTTCCACTGGCACTGGTAGTTTCTGTGGTTGGCTGGGAAATTGAGTGCAGCGCTCTCACAGCTATGCAAAAACTAGTGAATGTGCCCTGGTGTCCATTCCCCTGCCGCAGACACATCGGGCTCCCAGGAGCTGCCCAGCCCTAGGCCTGGAGCTTCCACATCTGCCAGCGGTCCTAATGGTGATGGCAGCCTTAGGATCATAGTTTTATTTATATTTATTGACTCTTGAGTTGTTTTTGTATATTGGTTTTATGATGACGTTCGAGTAGTTCTGTATTTGAAAGTGCCTTTGCAGCTCAGAACCACAGCAACTATCACAAATGACTTTATTATTTATTTTTTTTTATTGTATTTTTGTTGTTGGGGGAGGGGGGATTTGATGTCAGCAGTTGCTGGTAAAATGAAGAATTTAAAGAGGAAAAATGTGTCAAAGTAGAATTTTTGTATAGTTATGTAAATAATTCTTTTTTTATTAATCACTGTGTATATTTGATTTATTAACTTAATAATCAAGAGCCTTAAAACATCATTCCTTTTTATTTATATGTATGTGTTTAGAATTGAAGGTTTTTGATAGTGTTGTAAGCATATGACTCTTTTTTTTGTGAACTTTTCTCATAACGTGTTGCCTGTAAGCCAAAATTAAGGTGTTTGGAAATAGTTTCTCTTGAAAGGATGGGATAGGCTTTTTCCCCTGGGAATACTGATGGAATTTTTTTTTTTTTTTTTTTTTTTGTACGACGTCAGGTGTTGAAACACTTCCTTGATAGCATCACTTTAAGTTTAAGACACATTTTAAGGACTGACTGAGGCAGATTAAGAATTGCTCTAGAACAGGTTTCTTTCTTTCTTTTTTTTTTTTTTTTCCTCTTTCTTTCCTGCTTTAGACTTGAAAAGAGACAGGCAGGCGATCTGCTACAGAGCAGTCAGTTTTAAGGGAACAGACTGAGCTATATGACTTATGTAGCCAGAAAGTGACTGGTTGAATCTCATTACAAATATCAAATTAATTGTGTGAAGTTGGAAGCATCCCAATCTTACTTTGTAAATTCTGATTTATTTTCACCATTCGTTATGTAATGCTGAACCACTTGTAGACTTGATTTCGTTGTTGTTGTCTACTGCATTTAGGGAGTATTCTCATAAGCTAGTTGAATACTTGAACCGTAAAATGTCCAGTTAGATCACTGTTTAGATTTGCCGTAGAGTACACTGCCTGCCTTAAGTGAGGAAATCAAAGTGCTATTACCAAGCTCAAGATCAAAAAAAAGGCTTATAAAACAGAGTGATCCAGGTTCACCACCGGGACTGGGGAGATACTTGGTGTTTGTTCTATTAGTGTTATATGAACAGAAAATACATCTTTGATGTGTTGTTCCTGGCAATAAATTTTGAAAAGTAATATTTATTAAATTTTTTGTATGAAAACATGGAACAGTGTGGAGTCTTGTGAGCTTATGGAATCCTTGCTGGTTTTTCCATCCTGTGGTTGTTTGGCACTGCTCATTCTGCTCCATGTAGCATCTGAAAGGGGTGGGGGTGTGGGTGGGGGTGGGGTTGAAGCAAACAGCAAAATTTCTGAGTTCTCAAAAAACCCGTGAGGCTGCTGTGTAGGTGCGAGCTGTGGTGGGGGAGCCCCCGATTCTCTTGTCATTTGACAAGTGTGAATACTGCTGACATAGTGCTACTGGATTGCAGTGTGGAGATGAATGGTTTCGGAGCACTCACAGGGAATGCCCATTGCACAAACAGTGGTTTAAACAGCTTGGATTTGGCATTGAGCTGAAGGAGTGAGACTTGGCGCCTTCTCACTTTTTGGATTGGATTAATAGTGATTCCTTGCTGTCATTATACGCCACACCCTATGGCTTTATGTGTACGCTTATCCCCAGAGGGTCTCTTTGCCACAACGTGGGTAGTCTGATGTTAGGGTCCACCTAGTCACCACCTTGGCCCAGGGAATGAGTGTTGGGCTGCCTTACCACGCAGACCTTAGGAGCTGGGTATCCGACTTTCCAAGGGGGGCGGGGCGTGTTACAAGATCAAACTGCCTTCAATATCTGTAAATAGCAAAAGCCATAGCTCCCTGTGGCTCCAGGGGCCTTGCCCGTTCCCACACTGGGAGGTGCAGGAAGCTGGCCTCTGGTTCCTCTTCGGCAAGGGATGAGTTGTGGTGAAAGCCATGTGGACACGTTCCAGCAGCCGTGTAGAGTCATCAGGAGTTCCCTGTTTCTGGTTAGGAAGTCAAAGGTTACCTTTCTCAGAATGCTCTTTAGCAACCTAGCATCCAGGCCTGCCCACTAGCCCCTGGACTTAATGGTCTAACAAACTTGGTCACTCAAAGGTGAAGAGATATGCCCTCCTCCTGTACCCATCCCCCACAGGGAAGTTTTCTCTAACAGTCTAGGGGTTATTCTCAGTTAGGTAGCTCATTTCAGGATGGATGAAGAGTTTTAAATGTCCCAAATATCTCTGCATAGACAGACTATCAAGGGATTCAATGTCTCTTAACATCCCTAAGCTATATCCAACAGTGCTTTGTTTGGGTGCCTCACGAGGTACTTCAGAAGGAAGCAGCTAGTGATGAGTTTAGATTCCCACGACATCTTACCTTGGTGTAGCAATACCTTGTCATTAATCTCTGTCAGCAGACAGCTGGTTTCTGCAAGGTGGGGTTGAAGAGGGAGAAGCAGGGACCCTATAAGCCAGGAGACATTCTCGTTAGACAGCACCAGATTCCAATAGCATTCTGAAGTAATACCTTGTTCTGGTGGTTTGTAAACTTGGATTCTGCAGGACGCTAGAATTCCTTGGGTAGCTGCCAAGTAGTTTTGTGCCAAGGGGGGGGGGTGGGGAGGGGAGTTAATGAGCTTCTGCAGGCCTTCATTCCAGGAGGGAAGTGATCTTGAGATTCACGGATGTTGTCTTGACGAGTCTTTGGTCCCCGACATGGAGTCCTGGGAGGGCATAGGTCAGACTCCTGTGGGCACGGCTCAAAGCCAGGATCTTAATTGTGGAGAAAGAAGGAAGCCCGGGTATGCTGGGGTCAGGGGGTAGAAGAGAGGACTCTGGGAGATGTTCTAGCCCTTCTTAAAGAAGCTTTGGCAGAGAAAAGTTCCAGTCCCGAATCTCACTAGCTAAAATCCTAACGTTAGGGTATGTCATGAAATTCTGGAAAAGCATTACCCTGAAGGTGGTGGCGATTATTCTCATTGTCCCAAGTTTTTAGACAACTGGGGGCTGGGTTGGGGTAGGAGGCAGTAGGATATTTAACCTAACTAAATGCAAGTGGGATTGTCATGATAAGAAAGGCCTCCTGCTCTTTTGAATGCAGAACCCCAAGCCCAGCTCAAGACCCCATAGGATCAGAACTCACCAAAACTGGACTTTAGAATCTACATTTGTCAACAAGCTTTCTCCTCTGCTCCTTTCCCCCTTTGCTTACACACAGTAAAATTTGAGAACAAAAGTATACGCTCTTCATTAATTACAATGTTTTTCCTCCTTGTTAAATGGAATTAGATAGCCTGGAAGCGGGCTTGTTGCTAAATTACCACCTGACATCATTTTTAAGTAAAATGATTACACTGCCCCTTAAGCAAGCCATGGTCTGTATGATTCATCTTTATTAGCTGATCTGAGGGGTCAATGAGTCAAAGTTAACTTATTTAGCAACATTTCTTTGGTAGAAAGGAGCCAAAGAAAGAAGAGGGTGGGGGTCCCCACCTTCCTAAATAGTTCCTGCCTGCTTGTCTGCAAGTGAACAAGTAAGCAGCTAAACACCAGCTGCTTTTAAAGAAAAAGAAAAACAAACAAACAAACAAACTGTCCTGGAATGCCCATAGGAGTTTGAACTTAGGCTGAACGAAGCCCCACCATTTCCGTTTGGACTGTGGGCCGCTTTCTTGGCTCTCCTGGGAATGAGAAACAGGAGTTCAGAGGTTCCCGGCTGGGAGACATAAGTACTTGGGTTATGGGAAGCCTTCTCCTGCTAATGTGTATTTATACTTTGTGAGCTCTGATTCATCCAAGCATTGGAACACAGATCTGCTTCCTGAGGTTCAGTTTTTAAATAGATAGTTTGCAAAAACAACAATTATTTTTCTTAACCTTTTTTTCCTACCCCACAAGCAGCTAAACATCCTGGCTCAGACTATGTCAGCCTCTAACAATGCCAAAAAACAGCTCGGCTACCTAAGGTAGAAGGTGGCCCCTGAGGCAGGCCTTTTGAGGTTCTTGCCCCAGAAGCCTTAAAAACAAAGTTTAGAAGTCATTAGGACAATCCTGTTGCATCACCAGGACTGCATGCAGTGTTTCTGGGTGTACTAAAAAAGAATGAATTTTCCTTGGTGAGCAACTGCTTTCTGGGGGTTCTGAGAATGGCAAGTGAGGTTGTGGGCAGGTGCTTGTAGAGTAGAGGCTGTGTGGTTGCCTGGCAGGCAGGGGACCTAACACCTGCATGGCATCCTCTGAGACCATGTCAAAAGGGTGTGGCTCCCTTCCCTTGGACCTATGTTCTACCTGCACTACTTGCTCTTGCATGCCAGGCACAACCTCTCTGGCAGAGAGTGTGTTCCTTTCAAGTCCAAAGCGGCTTTTACAAGTCTCAAATTATGTATCATTATGCACGGGTCCAGTATTAACCTGTGATATGCAAGTCAGGGAAATTATCTTAGGGGAAAGGCTCTTAAATCCAGTAAGAAACCTGGATGGAAGTCTGCCTGTAGCCTCAACAACCCACTCCTCTGAAAATGTCCACACCCAGGGGACCAAGGGTTGAATTATTTATCCATGGAGCAAAACCAGATCCCAGCAACAGGAAAGGTACAGCTTTGTGTTAAAGCCATGTTGTCCTGCAGGGTGTGTGGAGCTCCTGGAGAGTCCAGAGACTCAGCTCTGCACTGCCCTTCTGATGACTACGTAGGCAGCCATACTGTCTGTCCCTCTGGGATTTGCAAAGGGAGAATGAAAAACTTTTTAACTTCATCTTCACAGAGATGTGTATGCAGTTGAAAAGCCTTCATCACAGACTTGCCAAAGGCTAGGATAAGCACTGATCTTCCCCGAGGATTCGAGAAGGGCAAACTGAGGCCTCAAGACACAGCAACAGCCTGGGCTCAAACTTGGAGCTCCTCCTTCCTGGGCTGCTTGGTTTAGGGCTTCATCTGGGAACTTAGGTTTCTGTCAGGATCTAGCCCTGGGTGATATCTCTATGAAGTGCTGTGATCAATGCTAAACAGGAAATAAACACGAAGGCTCATGGGTGCTACAGGGAGAAGCTACTGTGACATACTTTAGGTAAATTGGCATGGATTATAGTAGCTCCAAATCGGGGAGCAATGGGTGTTTTCTGCATCACAGGTGAAGTCCCAGCCCTTTGGGCTTTCCCTTTGTTCCTGGGAAGTTTCAGACTTCCTTTCTATGTTCTGCTTCATAGAATTAGAAAATGAATCGCAGGAAAGGGGGTTCTGAGAGGAAACGGGTCTCCATAGGCTTCACCCTTCCCTTGCTTGTGTGTACACACAGGTGTGCACATGTACAAACACACACACACACACACACACACACACACAAACAAATATACACAAAACTTCATGAGCATTTTCAAAACTAAGTTACTGCTGCACAAATCTCAATGGGATGTCATCTGGTAGTCGCAGTTACACAATTAAATCCCATCCCGTATGCCTACCTCATTGGGAAGGCGCCTTCTATATTATAGCAGAAAATCAACTGAGCATTTAAAATTACTAAATCCAGATCACAGGAATGAACCAAACATAGCCATGTCCAGTGAGCCACTGGTGGCTTCTGCTGGCTGGTATAGGCATGTCTCCGTAACTATACCCACAGCTCTGCTTCCGCACGGAAATGCTACTCACTTCCTGCCCTCTCTCACCAAGGCTGAGGAGTTACTTGTTCAGTTGTCTTTGACCTGTCTGTCCCTGTTGGTCATGTCAGTGGGGGCCAAATCATTCCTCTGTACGAGGTACCAGGCAGGAATGACTTGGATAAACTCCATCCTGTGGAGAGAAACATCCCCCAAGTTCAAATTGGAACACTCAAGTACCTCCAATGGGTTCCCTGTGGCTTTGTAGCACTGGAAATAGAGTTTTGCAAATTCAAATCACAAAGTAGCAGCAGAAGGCAAATGTGGATGGTCTATAGGTTTGACTAAAATGGAGGCAGTATCCCTGGGTAAAGAAAAGGGAGCAGGAAGGACAGATGGGAAAAGGGTCAGGTCTCATCATAGTCTCCTTTCTCCATCCATACCCGACCATCTCTAGCTCACTGTGAGTTCGAATTTGGACAATGTTGGCTGTAGTATAGTTACCAGGGAGGTTCTAAAATATTTCCACAAACACTTCTGCTTCCACGCTGGCCTGGTCCATGGTAAGACTGTTAATTTCACCCTCTTGGTGTTCAAGCTAGAATCTACGCTCAAAGTAAGAGTCTGGGGGCCCGGCTGCCTTTAAACCAGTAACAGCTCTCCCATCTTCATTTCTGGTTTCGAAGTTTCTCCCACTAGGACCTTAACTACAGTTTTTGTGCTTTGGGTTTGGACAGGCTTGGGGATTTCTAGAATTCATTGTGCCTCAGTTTCTTGGCCATGCAGCATTGAAAACACTACAGGAAAACAAAAATAGGCTGCTATTCGTCTTTCGACTGTAATGTGATAAGAGTATATTTTAAAAAATGAAGGTATTTGCTTAGATGAACACATTTCACAGAAGAACTTATAGGCTACAGGATCTAGTGGTGGGCCAAAAATCTGTGATGGCCTTCAAAGATTCCTGGGCCCTGCTAATTGACCAAATACTGATACAACAGTGATAGGTGTTTATAAATATAATGTCTCACTAGAACAGGAGTGTCCCCACTAATGAGGTGACTGGGCTCTTATGGTAGAGCCTCTAGGACATCCTTGGCCAGCTGGATGGTGGGCACCCTTGACCTGCTGTTGCAAGCAAGAAGGCTACAATGTAAGGAAGCTCAGGGATGGACTTTTGCCTGGTTGAGCCTTCAGATCAAATGTGACTAATATCCCAAACTTGAGCTTTGTGAAACAATGAACTAAGTTTCCAATAAGGTGTTGTAAATGATGAAGTAATAGATTTATGTGCTTTCAAGACTCTAAATCCATAGCAATTTGTTATATAGCAATGGAAAGCTACACATTCTGTTTGATAGTGACTAAACAATTCAGTGTCTGCTACCAGTGTGCAAAAAGAAAAGCCCATCCAAGACAAGAATGAACTATAGGACTTAAAACAAAAACCCCAACTTGGTGCACAATTAAATTCTACACAGTAGTGTGGTCTGCCTTTGACTGATGGATGCAGTTCTTCACCTTTCTCCCACTATAATCAGTGCCCAGTTTAGGTGCCTGGCCTTGGAGGACCTCAGAACACGGCATTGGATCAGTTTTCTATTGTTTTGAAAGAACCTGATGTTTGACTGTTTTATAGAGGTTTTCAGTAGATTGGGCACTTCGAACATGCTTTTTGTGATGGCTTTTCCCCAAAGAGCCTTTCTCAACACTTATTTTCCCTCCATGACTTCCACATTTATAGTGTTTCTCCCCCTGCTTCCTCACTGGATTGAGAATAGACTAAATGTCAAGACCAACCTTCTTCCCCACCTTGTCTTGCATTCATGTGCAAAGAAGCTGGTTTAGGTAGGCAGGCATAGCTGGTAGCAGAAGACTTAAGGGAATCTTGCAAGTTCAGAAAGATTCCTATAATACTATAGGGATCTGAGAGTAGACCCAACAAACATGCAAATCAAGAGCCCAATTCATGTACAACCGGGTTCAGGAGGCCATCAAATTTAGAAAGAAACGGGAAAGCATGCTGATTTGCTATTCATAGAACATAGATGGATGGACATTTTTGTCTTTAAGTCTTTCCCAAATTAAGATGCTTAGTTTCACAATAAATATCATAACAGCAGGTACTCTCCCCAGCCCCACTATACCTTTGTACAGAGAGAGAGCCTCTGGTCTCAGAGATAGTTTGAGCCAGGCAGAGCCCTTCTCACTGGTGAGCCACTGAGAAAGCCTTTCCATATGCCTCATCTGCATCTCCCACTGAGCAGAATGGCACAAGGAAAAAGCTCACCAGGGTAGCATTTTTCAGGGCAATATGTAAATAAACCCATGTTGCTGTTTCACAAGTTTCCAGCATCCTTGCTGAGGGCTTTTTCCAGGCTACTCCTCCTGGGATGTGTCCCAAATGCCCCAGCCTAGTCTTCCACATTCTGACTGTGGACAGCTCTGATTTACCAACTCACCTTCCTCTGACAAGAATGGATGAGCTGGGATAGGCCCTCCCAGGCACCCACAATGGGTTTGGGAAAGAATCCTCTGTGTTCTTCTCACCAGTCAGGCGTGTGAAGGAGGAACTAAAAAAGGTCTTCAGAGCCACTGGGTCTAGAAAAATTTCCAGTCAATCCATCAGCTGCCTCCCCTGGAGAAGGGGCTGTCAATCTGTCCACAGCTTAGGGGCAGGTGGAGAAAGGGTGTGAGTCGTTTTTTTTTTTTTTTTTTTTTTTTTTTTTTTTTTTTTTGAGGAGTTAGGGCTGTGTGTGCTTGTGTCTGGGCGGTGTGGTGTGTGTGTTGAGCAGAAACAGAGCAGGCGAAAGGGCGTGGGAGACTGGGGACTCCTTTAGAGAAGCGCCTCTGCCCTAAAGCAAGTCAAATCCCTGCTGTGGAGTTGCTTTCTCTTCCTCCCCTTTGAGTCTTCTGTGTTTTAGTGACCTCTCCCCCGTGGAGGTCAGTGATCAGCTCACCCTGACACACTCGGCCTTCTGGGCTTGATTGCTGTAGAGTCCCAGGAAAAGAAGCCTCCAGCTACTTTCTGAGAGAAACACTGTAGTAAATCTCCTGCAGGAACTGGTTTTCTTTTTAAAGAAACCACCCACAACACACACACAGGCACACGCACACAGGCATGCACATATGATATGGTGTCTGCAGGGTACTGTGCAGAAAGCGACAAACACAAAGCGTACATCATCACAGAGGCCTCTCACAGGCTACTTGAGCCTTTAATATAAATCAGGCTGGGTAATGAGTGAGGTTTTAAGAAACGTAACTGGACTTAAACTACAAGGTCAGTATCTCATCCGAGGTAATCCCCTGCAGGATGAGAAAGTCTCCCGATTTTCCCACAGGCTTATTTCACATGCGCTTCCTGAGCCAAACTGGTTTAAAAGCGTTCATTCTTCCGCTGCTCTGCCAAATGCTAGCTTGAGATTCACATGCACTTTTAGAGTGCCTATTAATGATATTAACGATCATGGATCAAAGGCAAACCCCAGAGGTTTATGTAGAAATTCCAGACAATTATTTAGGCACTTTGAAAGCTCATCTTCTAAAGGAGGGTAGCAGTACCTAGCTCAGTGTGGGGAATGATGTGTTCGGATGTGTAGGGTCTAATGCAGCAGAATAGAGGAGGCTCAAAGGTAAAGAAAACACATCTCTTTGATTAAAATGCATTACTATTGATTGACACCTTGTCCCTAAAGACTTCCTACTCATTTGTCTGAAAGTAGATGTAATTTCAGATTTGGAGAAAGCCTCACCCCCCCCCCTTTTTTTTAAAGGGCTATTCTTCTGGGTCAACTGTGTCTCCTTCAACATCCAGGATTTATATAAGTATACATACTCCATTTTGAAAAAGTAGTTCTTAACTATGGCATTTCATAAGAATCATTGTTTGAGGGGCTTTAAAAGTACTAGAATGCAGGCTCAGCTGACTCCAGGGAGTTAGACTGATTTACAAACTACATAGGAGATTCCAATGAGTGCCCACTCTAGGAAGCATTTCTAAACAGATGGGGAAATTAACACATGGGTGTGGTATGCTTATTTCAGTACTTAGAGGGCTATGGGTTATACTTAAAATACTAGACAATTTTGATAGATGGAGAAACGGAAGTTTAAGTTATGCTAAAACATACATAAAAATTAATTAATGGCAAGGTACCTCCTGGGCCCAGGGTTTGCAGCTTGTAGTACCTTGCTGTTACATCGTCCAGGCTCTCTAGTCTAGACCTCCACTCCACCCCACTCCCGGGAGGGTATCCTTTGTGTGGGAATTGGCACAGTGTACCAAGATGACCAAAACACTACGAAATGGGTTTCCAAATTTTCAGTCTTTGTTAGCGTTTCATGTACAGCTCTAATTACATTTCAGAATTGGCTGACTGGTACAGGGTCACCAGGGAAATCTACTTATAAGTGACCAGAGGTCCAAGCATCCAAGATATAAGGTGATATATATAGAGAGGTGGCCCAGAACTTCAATCAGTCTTGAACAAAGACTAGATGCTCACACATGTAAATGAGTTCACTTGGGGAATGTCAGGGTTCTCTTGAAGGTGTCAAGACCATGTCAAGACACTCCCTCCCTCCAGGTCTACTGAAACTCAGACAGACATTGGGAACAAACTCATACAGTCCAGACCTTAAGGGTCAAATTTAATCTTAATGTTTCTCATTAGGTTTTCAAAACCTAAATCTTAAGGGTCAGTGGTTCAAATAGTTCCTTTATCTAACGTAACAAGATTTCCAAAACCCAAGAAATGCTCCTGGGAGGAAGGACATTCTTATAAGCTGAGCATAATTAAAAAATAACATGTTCAGAACAGGGTACTTTGGATATATATTCTTTGAACTTAATTCAGTTGTTTTTAAAGCTCTCTCTCTCTGTCTCTGTCTCTCTCTCTGTCTCTGTCTGCCTCTCTCTCTCTCTGTCTCTCTCTCTCTGTCTCTCTCTCTCTCTCTGTCTCTCTCTCTCCCTCTCTCTCCCTCCTAGCAGAGGCAGAGAGAACCAGACTTTGAGGTCTGTGTGGGCTACATAGTGTGTTTACCACTATGGCATATAGTGAGATCCTCCTACCTGGAAAGTAAGCAAATTGCACAACAAACTTACTTAAATTCACAAAACCCACATGTTTATTCATAAAACAGGTACATTTTCACAACAAAAGTGTTTTTATTCTGTGGACACTCAGTCTATTAAGCATACTTGAATGAAAGGACCAGGGCTCTCCTGGAGATTGTGGTACTGTCTAATTCCATCTGGAAACTCATTCTGAGAATCTGTCAAATTAGCACCTATTAGCACCGGTCAGCTGCCTTGGGGAGCCAACTGCACACTTTTACTGATTTTACTTCAATAAACAAAAGCGCAGTCTTTGCTTAGAATGGTTATGGAAGCCTTACTGTAGTGTGGGGACACTGCCACAGATGAGATTTACCCAGAGATATTTCAAGCCCAGTCCAAATGGGTCTCCACAAGTAGAAAACTTCACCCAAGTTCTCTTTGTCATGCTACATATTGACACACATTTGCTCCCTGTCTTGGTAAGTATATATAGAAACAAAATTAGAGGGAATTCAGCAAGTTTCTGAGAATTAATTATAGCCTGGAACTGCAAGACTGATGATGTATATGTGTATGTATATATATATCTATCTGCTTAAACTTCTCTCTTAAGTGATTACTTGCATTAAGTTCATTTTACAATGCTTCATTTATTGTGTACTGTGGAACGCTTTAAGCTATTTAAGAAAAACCAGTTTAATTTTGATTTTCTTTAAAAACTTGCTCCAACATGTTTCAATTCATCACTGTTTCAATACAGGGGAATGAACTGTCTTGTCTTGACAAACCAAGTGCAGTGATTTCCTCATAAGAGAAAAGAAGAAATTAAAACAATTTCCATATTCTAGTCCCAGCATGCTGCACAGTGCGTGTTTTGGCTCTTGAAAAGTTGCTTATTATTCAGAGGGCCGTTCACTACTGTTTTGTGGAAATATTACAGTACGACCTGCCAAGGAGCTTAAAAAACTACGAAGGCTGACACTGATCCTAGGTCATTCTCTTGGGCATAGATGCTTCCTTCCCTATGTGTCCGTCCTAGTCGGGGCTTTTTCTGAAGTCAAAGGCCAATGAGAGGTACAATTTCAGCTGAAATCAAAACATGACATCAAACATAAAACAATTATACTGAGACCCCATCATCACCACTAAGATCCACTTTGAGAAGGTCCATCCAGAGATGAACTGGATTCTTCAAACATCAAAATACAGAGACTTTTTGTGTCTTTTTCTTTCTTATTGGTGTCTTAGTGATCACTGCACATGCACAACTTCACCAAGTATTCAAGACTCATGAGTCTTGTTTTTTAAAAAATTAAATACATTTCCATACTATTCCAGCACCAAGTGCTTCTTTACACTGCACAAGTCATATGCATGTCTTGGTGAGTTAACCTCCAGTGGCAAAGAAAAGCACGTATGCAAGAAAAATCACAGATGATTCCCATACTGATCTGTTTGGTTGTTCTGAGACAAGGTCTCACTATGTAGTTTTGTCTGTTCACTAACTTATTATGTAGACCAGTCTGGCTCAGAGATCTACCTGCCTCTGCCTCCCAAGTGCTAGGATTAAAGGCATGTGCCACCAGGCCAGCCTTTCCATGTTTTTAAATTGGGGGAGGAGGGAGAAAGAAAGAAAATACAAAAGGACCTCACTAGCTTTCATCTATTGAAATGTCATTTGATAGTACATGGAGGGGCTTAGCATCGCAGGTACTGCGGAGTCTTGAGTTCAGTTATCCACGGATTGGGTGAACGCTTCCTCTCAGAATCAGAATCACAGGGACCTAAATATACATTTAATTTGGAGGATGAAAGGGTTGAAGAACTTGGTTTTGATGAAGAACTTGGTTTTGACTATCAATCCTGACACTGTCTCAGACTTTCAAATGCTAAATTGTTACAGTAATTAAGAATATAAAAACTCATACCATTCCCAACAGTAGACAATACTTCATGTCCCACCTGATAAGTAACAAAACATTGGGGATTAATTTGCCCCTTTATGCATATATTCAAGGAATTGTAAAATCATTCAAGAAACAGGACATGGAGAGGTGTTTCAAACATGCTGAAGGAAAATGATTAAGGGCAAAATTCCTTAAACATATGGCAGAGTATGGAAGCCCAGAGCTCTGCTAATCCTGTTAAAATCCATTGTGCATGAAGGCTGCTACAAAGCCACATCTATCTACAACCGTAACATACTTTTTTTTTTTTATAAATTATTGGTCACAATAATCACTATTTCCTATAATATAATGGAACAGATTTGAAAAGCAAAACACTTCTTGAAAGCATATTCTTCGTATAAGTACAATTAAGTACAGAATATGACCTTAGCCATTAAACAATTCAAATCCCGTCTATTCCAGGTCAGAATATCTTAGCTCTGTACAAGGGTGACTACTCATGCTTACATTGAGGACTCAACATCTTGGAATCAGCTCTCAAGAAAACAAAAAAAGCTAGGTGGGAAAGGAGAGGGACACCAGCAAGCAGTTTCTGGTCCTTTGAGGTTGGGGTGAGCAGATGAAGCGTCCAGGCTGATAGCTCTGGCTTCCTGTCTTTCTTGAGGACTGACTACACAACTGAAGAGGTCATTTAAATGCCCTGGGAAATTTTCCAAATTGGGAACTGGAACGGCCACTGCCCTAGCTTTGGATTCTGGTCTGTCTTAACTGCAACCAGAATATGGGGGGTGTGGACAAGGACAGGGTCAAACTTGTGCTACACAGGACACACCTCTTCCATGTCTTCATCTCAGACTGGGATGAATTACGCATACATTTCTGGTAACTCCAGATATAAGAGAGACCTAGGCATTCTGTCCATCCTATAGTATATGAACCTGGGAACAAAGTGACTCACACCCCAAATCTAAGTCTGAAGGAAGCACGGGGGTGTACATTTCCACATGTGTCGCCAGCTGATGGAAGCCATGGTAACTAGGCTGTAGGATGTAAGTTCTAGGGAGCTGTTTTCAACTTTAGTCCATTTCAGAATCACAGTTCTTCATTCCATATGTCTGAGACCCAAATACCTGCATTCCTCACAGAATCACATGCTGAGACTGCTGACTTATTCTTACTGTCAGGTACTCAGTTTGAGAAGTCAGAGGACTGCAGCCCAAGATGTGGCCAGAAGTACCTGGCACTGTCTCTGCCCCCCCCCCCCCCCCAATCAGGAGGTCTTCATAGTGATGGGGTGAGAAGGCCACCATTACTGATTTCTCCTTGGGGTCCTAGATACATAGTTTACTCCTTGACCAGTGGATGGCTCTTTGTCAATATAGTATTTTCTGGAGACAGTTCTAAAATGATGAAAAAGTAACAAGCCTGTTAGGAAAACAGCCTCCAGGAGGTGACCATGAAGGCCAATTCCAACATAAACAATTTTACAAAAAGATTTACATGTATGTGTGTTTTGCCTGGTATATATGCATACCATGCGCATGCCTGGTGCCCATGGAGGTCAAAGAGTGTGTTGGGTCTTCTGGATCTGGAGTTCATCATGGTTGTAAGTCACCTTCTAGGTGCTTGGAACCTAAACTTGGTTCCTCTGCAAGAGCACTAAGTGCTCTTAAAAGCTGAGACTTAACTCCAGCTCCTAAATTTATTTATTTAAAGTAATTGTCCTAATTCCTTCCAATACCCCAGGTACTGTATCCTCAGTTTTTCTTGCCACTACATCCTCTGTTGTAACTTTGTAGTTTCTTTCTTTTCTTGCTGGGGCCGCCCTGATCTGTAGCTAATTGTTCAGTAATTGCAGCTGAGTCGCTCTGCTGTGCCTGCCCCGGGTTGTTTGTCACAAGATGTCTGGAGGAGAGATTTTCCAAAGCATGTAGCTCTTCCTTAGCCTTGGCTTTTGCCAAATCTTGTTTCAAAAGCAACCCAGGATCTGACAACTCTAAGGCTGGTAAAACCCTGACAGCTGTGCTCCTTTCCCTATCCGCGTCCTCCGGGACTAATCCTTCATTTCCAAGAGAAACTCTCCTGCGGTGGTCACAGTCTTCCACAGAGCCACAATTCCTGTGTTTCTGCTGTGTCTTGGCTGCTCTCAGACTTTGCTTTGGACCTGGTGATGCTGACTCATAGTTATACGCAGGGCTCCTGCTTAGAAGCCCCGTCTTCAACCACTCCCCAGGATGAAGTTGCTGCTGGCTGCGAGTGTCTCCTGGCTGAGTCTGAGAAACATTTTCCAGCTTTTGAACAGGAAGCTCCTGGTGGCTCTTGGCTGCTCTTATGTCATCTTGTGCTTGACCCACAGATTCTGACAGGAGAATGGCTGAGGCATCCCTCCTCCATGGTACCACAGTAATTACTGAGTCACTAGATCTTCCCACGAGGTCCCCGCTGGGCTGTGGTTTGCTCACATCAGTGCCTTTTGATTTAGTTCTTCTCACACTAAAACAGACAATAAAGATTGTAGAGTATATGAGGTTTGCAATGGCATGGGATCCTCCAAACCCCCACTCGCTGGTTGTTACTCCTAAGAACAAGGCATGTACCAGCTGGCTTCTCAACACCCTGGCATATCTAGGAAATCCCCAAAGTGTATGGTGAATACTGATTGTATTAAGTAATAACATCTACATTTTCCACTAAACTATGATATGTTCTGAATTTTCATTATTGGTTCATCAATGGAATCACAATGAATAATTTTTAACTAAAGCAAATAGATATCCATCTTTAGATATTAAAGGCAAATAATGCCTGGGGTTGATATACTGACTTTTTGTGGGAGAAAATGCTTAGATACATCCAAAACACAGTATGTTTGTGCATACTCATGCATATGCAAAAATATGCACACATACAATTTCTATTTGTAAGTAAATACTAATCTGAAAATTCCCTTGTGATACTTTAAGGTATTATGCAGCAGGTGCTGGCTTATTCACCAACCATATGGGAATAAGCCTCAGTTAATCAGACTTGGTCAGTCCTGGAAAAAAATTCAGACAGTTAACATTAAACAAAGTATAACTCTAACAAACAGTGTATGTATCTTCTTTATCTATCATCTGTCTGTTCATCTGTATGTCTCTAACTATACATGTATGTATCTATGTCTGTCTGTCTGTCTGCCTGTCAGTCTGTCTGTGTCTCTCTCTCTCTTCTTCTCTCATCTAACCTTTTTCTTCCACAGGATACATAATAAGTAAGACAAACTTTACTTAACTATAAAACAAACTTCCAGGGCAAGACAGGAACTTCACAAGAAACTGAGAGACTTAAGCCCTTAATTTTGGCAAAGAGTTGACAACAATACATTTACAAATAGCATGAAACTTCTTCAGCCACTAAATTCAAGCATTGAAGCTGGAATATTTACTTTGGCTAAGCTTTGTGGAAAAAAACCATAAATATGTTGTTGTAAGGGGCCTGAGGGCTGTCATAATTACATTATAGTCAGAAGAAGCATCTTACAAAAGGAATGGAGTTTTTAGGTCTGTCTGCAGTTGCCTCAAGAGCTGTGTGAAACACACCACCAGTAGGTGCTTTTCATCTTCAAAGAGCTTGGAATTAATCACTTCTTGCAACACACCTGTGAAGCAAGGAGTCTATTCCCACTATCCAGAAAGCAAGAGCAACAGGAAGGTGGGAAGGACATGCGTTAATAAATGGCTGTGGGCAGAGCCAACACAGAGGGGCTTCTGACTGGGTTCCATACACACTGTCATTAAGTGATCACTCTTCTAGTGATACAACTGTCCTCCCAGGCAGTCAGAAAACGAGACACAGGAAACATGCTGGACTTACATTTCCTTCAGAGCGTTCCTCTTGAGCTTTGTACCAGGAGACGGTGAACTCTCTGCACACTCAGGAAAATAATCAGACACTCCATGGAGGGCTTTTTTTGTCTAATCCAAAAGATAACAAAGGTTCAAACAGGAGTCTATTAGCTCAACACCAGAGAAAACAGTTTCACTAGGAAGGCTCAGATGGACAGCTTTACTTTGTAAATACTAAATAAAAGAGACTGCTGTTCTTGGCTGTTTCGATGCTTTCGGTTGGGTAGTTGCTGTTGTGGGTCACAACTGCTTTTGTATTCTTGTCTACTCCATTCATGCACTAATATGTACCATACAAAACCATAATGTGAAACTGCGAATCCCAAGCCATCTAGAACAATATCTGGTAACTCTGTGGCCCCTGAACTCCAAAGGGCAGAGTCTCTGGGCCAGTGGCAGCATACCTCGAGAAGACAATGCCAGCATCCTGACAATCCTGAGATTTTCTCCACATTTCCCTTACTTACCAATATAGCCTCTGTTAACCTTAAAACAGTATCAACCTATACCTTTTAATATTGGAATTTTTAAAAAATGGAGGTTTTCAATATTGGTTATCTTCCAAACAAACAAATGAAAACAACAACAACAACAACAAAAGAACTTAAGGGTGTCTGCCTTTTTATAGTAGTCACAGCTATGTTTATACACAGATTATCTGCCTTTAAAAAAACATAACCATGAAGTTTCATAAAGAGGTAATTACAAAATTTAAAAGTCTGCCAACCTTTGCCAGAGCTGAGCCATGTAATGTTTTTGGAATTTCTTCCCTTAGGTTAGAAGCTGATAGTTCAGATAAGGTGTTATCAGCTCGTATTGTCTAGGATACTAAGCATTCTTCCACATCAAATCCCTATAAAAGGTTGTGACCCATGAGGCACAGTTTGGTACCTATTACTAGGTCTTTGTTTGAAGTGGGCTTCCTTAGGGGATCAAGTGATAGTGCCTGGGATTCTGGAGGATGGCAGTCAGTTGTATTATTCCAGTGTATCTCAAAAGCCTTGCTCTAATTGGACTTCACAATACAATTTAGGAGAGTCCATCAACTCTCAGCTATGACTGTGGCTTCAGACCTGGGCTAGGACCTTTCAAAGGCATGCCCACTTGTAACCTAAATTGGTTTTAATGGTCAGTGAACAAAGTATAACTGCCTTTATTGGATTATACTGCATTGTAATAGGTCATTTTTTAGTTTGTTGTTTCCTAATATTAATTTTTGGAAAAAGAATACTTCAAGTCAAGTCAGAGGCAGGAGGCAAAAGAGGGGAGGCTGAGAGATTCGGAGCGATGGAGATTTATGTGTGAAACATTTCTAAACATGTCCTGCATGCCCTGTAAATACAGTTGATTTCCCCTCATAGCCACACCCTGTAAGTGCTGTATTTTCAGAGCTGAACAATTAACATAAGGAGCATGAGTCAGGCTTTGAACAACTCTGTGGGAACCAGAAAGCCTTTTGCTATTAGGAATGATGTAAATTCCCCAAGGCTGGAAGAAGCCCACAATGGAAGGCAGACAGGGTCATAAATAACAACAATAGGTTCTGCATCCACTGTATCAAGTGTGGTACAGCGATAGCGACAGGCTCTTCAAATCTCAATCTGTGTGGATTCAGCCGCTGACTTAGTTATGTCTAAAAAGTACATGTATTTCCTCTGGGAACTTCAAAAACCTCTTTAAGAAATACAGCAGTCTATTCTTGTCTTAAAGCCCTCCAACAACGGGGTCAGGGGTGACTTTGGAATAAAAGTGACAGGGGATGGGGTTGGGGGGGTGTCCAGTTCAGAAGTATAAAACCTGTGACTTCAAAAATGAGAGTGGGGGAGAAAAGGGGAGGAGAGGGGAAAGGAAGGAGGCAAGATGGAGTAAGAAAGGGGAAGGCAGAGAGAGAGAGAGAGAGAGAGAGAGAGAGAGAGAGAGAGAGAGAGAGAGAGAGAGAGCACACACACACAAACATAGACACACTCCTGAGTATACATACACTCAGCAAGGCTGGTCTATAGCTTATAAATCCATACCACATTTGGCACTTTGATGAAGGAGACATATTTACATTTGTATGAAGACTGGGTGGGCAGGGAAAAAAGTGATTATTCTCCTGCCTCAGTCCTTGAACTGTCAAGACTCATTAGACCTCTCTTGTCCATACATTTCTAGGGTCAGTTCACATCCCTTTGTTACTAAATCACAGCTTGTGGTCTCTAGTGCTGTCCCCTTGACTCACTATCCTAAAGCAGCAGCCATCATCTGGGAATAGGATTTCCCAAAGAGATTTTCTCCTGATTACTGCATTTCTAATCTGGAATAAAAATGAAATCTGACTCTTATCCATAGACAAGCTGCAAGCAGATGGAGCACGCTAGTCCAGCTGAACTGCTGCTAGAGCATGTAGGGCTGATACCACTACTCTTTAGATTTTGCCTGAGCAATGAGCTGACTTCTGCAAGGAATACAGACAAATCTACCATATTCAAAGAGGCTAGCAAGTGTTTAACTCATTCAAGTTCAGAGAAGGCATACTACATAGGTCAGGTACTTAGGGAGTAGACTAACCAGGAGGGAACTTCACAACCATCTGGGCCAAGGACAAATTCTGTGAATATCATTTCTTGGTACACTCTATTCCTAACCACTTAACCAATTCCTACCACTTCTTTTTGTTACAATTTGGGGTTCTGCATTTACAGTTTTCTATCTGAGCAAGTATAACAACAGAAGCAGGACAAGCTACTGCATCCACAAGTCTAACCTGGGAAAGTACCCTGCTGTCAGTAACTTATGCAGTCCAGGTAGGTCTTAGGCAAAGGGGTCAGGCTTCTTACTATCTCTCCGGAGACCAGTGAATACACTTCAAGGTTGAAGGCAGCCCAAGTATGTCCCACTACACAGATCCACAGGAAGGCTGAGCAGGCAAAGTGTGAAAGTGCAACAAGGAAGGACATGTTGTCTGCTCGGATCTGGGGAACCTTCAGTTCCTGAACTGAAAGGATGAAGGAGGGCATCCCCACCAAAGCAAGGTCGACAGCTAGGCCATGCTTGTTACACACAGGTTTGAAATGTCCTTGAATTACTGGTCAATATTCAAGCTAACAGAGCACCTGGAAACTGTGAGGAACCTCTCAGCATTCATCCCATGCTGACCTGACTCACTGAACAGCAATTTTGAACATTGTGGGGTAAATGAGAAAAGGAGATTAAAATGGCAAAGAAAACCCCTGCTTGCTCCTGAGTTAGGACCTCCTCCTCAGGGAGTGTGCAAGACCAGCGTGGACTCTAGCAGAAGAGGCAACAAGGCAGGCCCCTCCCCCGCCCCTTTTTTGAAAAGAATCCTAGGATTCATTTCGTGGAAGTTCTGATTCACAAGGTCTGAGGTGGGGCTAAGAGATCTATATTTAGGTTCCCAGGTGATTCACACTCTGCTGATATACATGAAACAAAATTCAAGAAAGAAAGCACTAGAAGAAATGAACTTAACCTGGTCCAATGAGACAGCCAAGACTTTGCAAAGTGTGCTGGTGTAATCCAGCAAAACCACCTTGGGAGCTTGTTAAGAAATGGTACAGATTCCACCCAGAATCGACTGCATTTGTGTCCCGAGGGGCTAGGGTCAGGGAAGGTATATTTTAGGCAAGATCCCCAATGATTCTTATACCCAGCAGAATTAAGGAAGTGCTTTAAAAACACATGGTACTGGTAACTGAGCTGAATCTAGCAGACTGATCCAATAGTCATAGTAGAATGATCAATAATGATCACTGAACTCTGGCAGACAGAGCCTGGAGCCCTTAGTAAAAAGCTATACACCAAAAAGAAAAGGCCTTGTTTCATGGAGCTTCTGTCAACAGGAGAAATAAACAAACATACAACATGGTTTGTCCCCTGCTCCACCACCCCCGCCAAATTCATCTATTGCCAATGTCAATGTTAAGAGATGATTTGAGTTGTGAAGTTTTGTTCTCATGAGTGACATTAGGTTCCCTTAGAGAGATCAACAGAGGAAGTTCATACTGGCCCTTCTGTCTTTCATCACATGACGACGTGTTCCCCACCTCTTTCAGATGATAGAGCAGTGAAGTACCAATTTGGAAGCAGAGATCAGATTCTCCCTACACAGAAAAGCCAATGGTCCTTGTTCTTGGATATCTCAGCTTACAATTCCACAGAAAACAGTTCTGTTCTTTAGCTGCCAATGCAAACTGAGGAAATCCTCCCAGATGGTGTCCAAAGCCACTCAGAAGAGATCTACAGGGGAGTGAGTTTGGATAGAAAAGGTACAAAGTTCAGAGCAGAGACAGAAGGAACGGCCATCCAGACACTGCCCCACGTGGGGATTCATCCCATAAACAACCACCAAACCCAAACACTATGGCAGATGCCAACAAGAGCCTGCTGACAGGAGCCTGATATAGCTGTCTCCTGGGAGGCTCTGCCAGTGCCTGGCAAATACAGAAGTGGATGCTCACGGTCATCCATTGGATGGAGCACAAGGTCACCAATGAAGGAGCTAGAGAAAGTACCCAAGGAGCTGAAGGAGTCTGAAGCCCCATAGGAGGAACATCAATATGAACTAACCAGTACCCCCCAGAGCTCCTT
Organism: Mus musculus; assembly: GCF_000001635.26. Lineage (NCBI taxonomy): Eukaryota > Metazoa > Chordata > Mammalia > Rodentia > Muridae > Mus > Mus musculus. Next base: position 137,061,605 of record NC_000068.7, on the reverse strand, counting down.
GGAACTAAACCACCCATCAAAAAAAACACATGGTGGAACTTGTGGCTCTAGCTGCATATGTACCAGAGGATTGCCTAGTTGGTCATCAATGGGAGAAGAGGCCCTAGGTCCTATGAAGGTTCTTTGCCCCAGTATAGGGGAATGCCAGGACTGGGAATGGGAGTGGGTGGGTTTGTGAGCAGGGGGAGTGGGGAGGAGATAGGTGATTTTCGGAGGGGAAACTAGGAAAGGGGATTACATTAGAAATGTAAATAAAGAAAATATCTAATAAAAATATTTTTTAAAAAAGGTATATGAAAAGATGCTGAAGATGCAGTAAAGGAGACAAAGGAACCACTGGTAAGGAAAGAGAACCATAGTGTCCTCAAAGGGAAGAAGAGAAGAGAAATGAAACATCAATGGGTGTGCTGCTAAGAGAAGGACGCAGGCCCTTAGACCACAGCAAAAGCGAACGCTACCTGGACAGGAAGTAGCTGTTCAGGGTAAAAGCTGAGACTTAAGCAACTACAATCCTACCATAGGTGGAGGGAAGTCGAGATGATAATAGACTCAGAAGTCTCTAGTACAAACAGAATTATGAGCTGGACAAGTAACCTGATACTTTCTATAGTCCATTGAAGAAGTAAAAGGAAAATGGTGAATTTAAATTTCAATATGTATTATTTAACAACCTTTATAAAATATTATAACATGTAATCAATATAAAAATATTGAGCCATATTTATATACTGGGTTTATGGCAGCCAGACATACATACAGACTTCATACAGAGTGTATAATTTTCGACTTGCCTTTCAAATGCTTACAGCAGAATGCAATCAATGGAAACCACATTGGCCAGCACAGCTCTAAACAATGCTTTGGGAGCATTTCTCACTAAGGAAAGGCAGAAAAATGGAGGCACATGCTAATGTTACTCCCACTATAGTCTAGTGAAGCAGGTTTTAGTATTGTTACCACTGCCCGGGGTTAGGTGTGGTTGGTCAGGACTAACTCAACATGAGCAAAGAGCATGATGTGGCACTGCCAGTGACTAGATGACAAATGCAGCCCCTTCTGGGAACGTTCTGTAGCTGATTCTCTAGCTCTTCCTTAGAAACATTGGGACTTCAATATTAGTTGAGGTTGGAATTAGGGTGAGACGTCAGGGGTCAGGTCAAACCATTGATCACATATAGTTTACTCCTTGCTGAGTGGGATTCTTGGTATCTCTCATAGGCATGGCTAAACCCTGTATAAAGACTAGATCAGCAAAGTGCTGTTTATAAGATTTTAAAATTTGTCACGAGGACAGTACAATTTTCCCTTCCAAAGGAGTATTTAATATAGTAATGTTTTTATCACCATGATCACCATCTCTTGAGAATTGAATTCAGTGTCTCATAGAAGGTGTCTTCTCATTCTGTTTTGTTCACTCCAAGTTAAAATAATAGCTCAACTATATTTACAAGGAGGTAATTCACCAAGTGCTATAATATGAGGCAGAGTCAAAAAGCTACTGATCCTCACTTCTCATGATCTGCTAAGATGATCTGTCTAGAGTTCATCTGCCAAGAGAATGGCAGGGGGCACAAAGCTGACTGATGGTGGAGCCCAAGGACTCACACTCAGCACTGCCTTGGCCCAGGGCCAGTTTTACAACCCCAATGGCCTGCTCTCAGTTTTGCTTTTGAGTATGAAGAGGTGTAGAAAGCATACTTTGGAAACTAAAAAGTGTTGACACTATTTTTCTTGACATTATTGCTTATAACAAACAAATAAGCCCTGATGACTCCACATATCAAACAGTTTATGAAAAGGAAAAGATGCTTTCTATACCGAAAGAAATTCATAAAGTGAATCCGCAAAGTTCTTTTCGCAACATCCTATAAATAGGGCTGCCTTTTTCTTCTCTGCAGAGTGGCCTACACATCATTTGCTGTCATTGTGGGATGGAGCAGTAGATAGGCAACTCTGAATCAAAAGTTCTTTGCAACAGTCCCTTCTAGTCACCATCTAGGTAAGAGATTTGGAAAATGTATTTGTCTTTGTTGAGCTTCAATTCCTTTACCTGATTTCTAAAAAGAGCCATGGTTGTTGTCTCAGGGTTTCTGTTGCTTCACTAAAACATCCTGACCACAGCAGCCTGGGGAGGAAAGGGTTTAGTTCATCTTAAATTTCTGTATCACTGCCAATGGTCTGTGATAGAAGTCAGAGCAGGAGCTGGAGAAGCCAGCGGGGAATGCTGCTTACTGATGTGCTCCTCATGGCTTCCTCACCCAGCTTTCTCATGCCACTCAGGACCACCAGCCAAGATGTGGCACTGCCCGGAGCAACGTGGGCTGTACCACACTGATCATCAGTTAAGAAAATGCACCACAGCCTTTCCACGGGCCAACTGGCTGGTAGCATTTTCTCTTTGAGGTTTCCTCTTCTAAAATGACTCCAGCTTGTGTCAAGTTGATATAAAACTAGTCGGCGCAGCTGTCTTGGGTAGAGGTCTGTTCATTTTCCCCCTGGGAAGGAAAGACCTAGAGATGCCAGGATCAACCATCATATACAGGCAGAGAATAGAGCCATAAAGAAGGCTGGCAGAACTAAAAGTGATGAGAAACTGAGTTTTTGGAATACTCTGTCTCTGATCAAGCTGTACCTAAAGTTTGGAGTTGTCAGGGACATCAGTAAAATGTTCATCCCCCCAACCCTTTTGATATTTGCAGTTGCCCTGCCTGTCTGTTAAAAAGGAAAAGGTTCAAGAGTCACAGAATTGCTTCTCAAGATGGTGTACTTTATGAGTTATTGTACAACCAGGTCCCTGCACTCTGTCAGAGACATTTTCTATAAACAATAAGAGCTGCATAAAGTTTAATACATCATATCTGTTTATTTAGGGAAAAGTATATTAAAGTATAAAGCTGAAAACATTAACGTATCTATTACTTTTGTGCAGTGCCACTGATTTTCAGGTACAATGATGTTCTGAAGTGTGACACAGTATGGAAGGCTGAAGTGGTTAGAGAGAAGCAGCTGAATTGAGGCTCGCACACAAGAATACACCATCTCAGACCACAGTGTGGAGTGGCTGTGTCACACATACATTCTAGCGTGAGGAGGAAGCACCCTCCAAAGTTCATTTCTAATACTTTCTTATCTAGTAATAAGTTAAAAAATAAAAGGGGGAAATAGATGGAACAGGATCATAACAAAAGGAAAGATATAGTCGGTATAATATCAGTATAACATCAAAGGAATGGAAGCAAAGGGAAAAACAAAAACAGAAAAGGAGGTGGCATCTGACGACTGCCACAAGACTGATGCCATTTTCCTAAGGACAATGTAAGTAGATGTGTGTTGTGTTACTTTAGGCGAAGGAGGAGGGACAGGGATCAGCAGCTGTTAAGTGGAGAAGGCAGCCATGTCCTTCTCCACCTCAAAGGTTCTGTGAAGTCTCTCCTCTAGGTCTTTCCCTCTTCCATTTCAGTCAAAGGGTAGATCTTAAGGGGACAGAGAACCAGGCTTGTGGACGGTACTAGACCCATAGACACAAATACTATGAATGTTTTCCTTTAAAATAACATTTTCTTTCTGTAGGGCTGAATATGTAGCTCATTTTAGGCATGTGCTTCCTAAGAACTCATGAAGCCCTAGCTTTGTGCCCCAGCACTACACAATCTGGGTATGGGGGTACACATGAGAAACCCAGCACCTGAGGAGAAGGAAGCAGCAGGGCTGGGAGATCAAGATCACCCTCTGCTATACAGTGAGCTTGAGGCCTGCCCAGGATACATGAGATCCTGTCTCAACAAAGAAAAAGAAATTCTTCCCTTTGAAGTGGGACCAAGAAGCTGTTGTATACAAATCTAGGGAAATACCTGTGAGTTGCTGCAAAGAATGTAGCTCTAAAGGTTGTATCTGTGAAAAATCAAGGAAGTTATCGTGAAGGAAGTATGCACTTCACAGGGATTTTCCAGTTTACACTCACCTCCCCTTGAGAACCTAAAAATAAATCTTGACCAACCTGAGGCTGCTGTTGACTCTCTGGTGCAGACAAGTATGACAAAAGACGGTATTTTAAAGAATACATTCATTTGGGTCTGTAGCTGACACAGGGACCTATTGACCACTATTAGAATTGTATGAAATTCACTTAAATTTGATTAGATAACTATTAAAATACACCTTAGGGAAACTTGGCCTGTCTCCATGGTCCCCTTGTTGAAAAGCACCTCCTCTAGAACCCTTCATTCGAGATGCAGGCTGCTGTGACTTCTCATGTGGCTGAGCTTAAGACCTTGGACAGAAAGGGAGAGGAGAGTGGTAGATATGATATGTTCCACACCCACAGGTAGTAGGGCTAGCTAAAAGGCAGCCTAAAGAAGCCTGGATATTAGTGAGAAAGCACAAAAGGGCAGAAAGAGACATCACGGTCATCTCATTTCAAATTTCTTTCTAGAGCTGGCCCTCCGCCTAGGGTTATGGAAGAAATAGCTCTTGCTATTTTCCTTGAGCACAGACAATCAGGGCCCCTCTTTCCAAGACTCGTATCTCCTGATAGGAACAGCTTTTTTGAACTTGTCTGGAAACCTCATCCCTATCATGACATTGTTTCCTTGGGAAAATGAGTGTGGATTCTAAATCATCGATTTATTAATGCATTTTCCAAACACAGCCTCATTCACACATTGGACTTTATGCTGTCATTGCGGGTGTTCTGTGGTACATAGACTCCTAGAAATTTAGGCCTAGAAAAGTCTGCTATCTCCCAAGTCCTAAGACTTCAGAGAAATGACTGGCTTTACCCTCCAGAGTCACATCACAGCAGGAGTCTACTGACAGTTGCTGTAATTCCTAGGTGCTTAGCTGGGTAGTCTCTGCAACTGGTCAGTAGCGTGCCACAGGACCAGCTGACTACGTGGGGACTTATCACTTAGCCTTTTGCAGTTTGTGTAGTTGCAAAATACAGCTGAGATAAGCAGAAGCACACAAAAACAAGGACCTAACTTCTTGGGAGAATGTTATGTGCAGATGGAATTACCAAGTATTACTCTCAATTCTAGACCACGAAGAAGACATACGATCATTCATTAATCGAGCAGTGCAGCATTTATATGAACTCTTTTCTGAGGGAAAAGGAAATGATGGTGATAATTAGTACACACAAGTGCTTCAGCATTTATAAGCCACATTAATATTTATTATTTCACTTGACTGGTAGGAAGACTTAGCAGGGCTTGTATTATAGCATATCACATTTACCTCTGTGGATCAAGTCAGAGGCTGGTTTCCAAAAGCCAAATGCTGTGTCTGAGGTCTGCTAGTGAGTGATGGGAGGATACAGTGGTCAAGGCTAGGTCTTCATATTAACTCCAATACTCTTTCTTCTGTTCTATTCCACACTATGCTTTTCCTAATTAATCTGTAGTATAATTGGTCACTGAGGACAAATTTCATGTCTCTGAACATAGAAGCAACATTATGCAAAAGAAGGATTAGAGGGCCAGATATGTCATTTTCTATTACCCTAGTTAATTATTAATTTTAGAGTCTTTTAATTCACTAGTGGGCAGGTTACCTTCAGGTGATGAAATACAACATATCTCATTTGCAATACTACTGTTTAAAATTTGGGAGGCTTTCATTGTTAAGAAAGAATAAGACCTCAGATTATTATATGAATATCTAATATTTAATCTTTAAAAATGATCTAAGCTGAGAAATATATTTCCTAATTTTCTGTGTCAGTGTCTAGAAAAATGAACCAACAAAAACCATGTTCATCCTTATCACCAGAGTTTTCATCAAAAGCCTTTTAAGGGAGGTAGGGAGGGGTGCTTCGGGAAAGGGTCCCTCTAAAGGAGACAGTCTGACAGTCTGCACTCCATCAATCTGTCCCTGTCTATCTGTTGACCATGTGCTGATCCTGACACTGGACTCCAGCTAACTGGAGAAGGAACTGGCAGTCAGCCTCTGCAGTACCGAACACTGTGAGAATGCTTTAGCATTAAACAACAGCCTGACTTAAGAGATCCATTCAACTTAGCGCTTAAATCTTGTCTTCTGACAGGATGTTTCAGTGTTCCTTCTACTGACACAATGCTGTAGTAAGGATCTATCCTGTGCAGATGACAGTTTATTTTCATAGGAGAACACCAATGTCTTAGTGACATCACTGAATATTTCATTATAGGAGGCAAAAGGGAAAACTGGTCCCTAGAGGGGATTGCTATGAGATCTAGATGGTGAAGTAAGAAATTGTTGATTTCCGTTAAACCTAAGGAACATAATTAGCATGATTCTGGTCAACATACAGAATAAAAAGGACCCCCACCCCTCAAAATAATAAATTGTATAAAAATACTTATATAAAAAATACATCAATATTTTTCATGGTAAAAATCATTATGGAAGTCAAAGCACCCAGAGTTGATCCTGTGCCACAGCGCTCCATACCCAAATATGGCTGGAAGAGATCTGGTCTCCCAGGAGTGTGGACAAGCCTGTGAGGCCAGCACTTCTGCTCAGAGAGACCCACCTAGAACACTTAGAACACAGAAACCAAGCAGCCTGGGACAGGATCCTTCCAGTTTCTGTCTGTGCCCAAAGCTGACCCTGTGCAACATTTCTCCATACCAAACACTGACAAGAAAGCTGGCCTCCCGGGAGTGCAGACATGTCGGTGAACACAAGTAAGACGACTACTTCTGCTCAAATTCCTGGCCCAAGAGAGACCCTCCTAGAGCCATTAGGACACGGGAAGCAAGGAATAGCCTGGGATAGAATCCTTCCAGTTTCCGTCTGTACCCTGGAGCTGACCCTGTGTCACAGCTCTCCAAACCCAAATTCCTCCTGGAGAGAAGTGGTCTCCCAAGAATACTGACCCCAGGCTTGGAGGAGACACAAGCCAAAATCAGAGACAGCAAAACCGCTAACAGCAGAGATAACAAGATGTCTAGAGGCAAGGACAAGAACATACGCAACAAAAAACGAGGCTACTTGGCATCATCAGAACCCAGTTTTCCCACCACAGCAAGTACTGGATACCCCAACACACAGGAAAAGCAAGACTGATTTCAAAACACATCTCATGATGATGATAGAGGACTTTAAGAAGGACATAAATTACTGCCTTAAAGAACTACAAGAGAACACAGGTAAAAGAAGAAACCAAAATAAATAAATAAATAAATAAATAAATAAATAAATAAATAAATAAATAAAATAAAACCCTTAAAGAATTACAGGAAAAAAACCAAACAGGTGATAGAATGGAACAAAACCATCCAGGATCTAAAAATGGAAATAGAAACAATAAATAAATCACAAAGGGAGAAAACCCTAGATAGAAAACCTAGGAAAGAGATCAGGAGTCATAGATGCAAGTATCACCAACAGAATACAAAAGATAGAAGAGAGAGTCTCAGGTGGAGAAGATACCATAGAAAACACTGACACAATAGTCAAAGAAAATACAAAATGCAAAGAGCTCCTAATCCAAAACATCCAAGAAATCCAGGACACAATGAGAAGACTAAACCTAAGAGTAATAGGTAAAGAAAAGAGTAAAGATTCCTAACTTAAAGGGCCAGTAAATATCTTCAACAAAATTATAGAAGAAAAGTTCCTTAACCTAAAGAAAGAGATGCTCACAAACATACAAAAAGCCCACAGAACTCCAAACAGGTTGGACTAGAGAAGAAATTCCTCCTGTCACATAATAGTCAAAATACCAAATACACAAAACAAAGAAAGAATACTAAAAGCAGTAAGGGAAAAAGGTAAAGTAACATATAAAGGCAGACCTATCACAATTATACCAGACTTCTCACCAGAGACTGTGAAAGCTAGAAGATCCTAGGCAGATGTCATACAGACCCTAAGAGAACACAAATGCCAGCCCAGGCTTCTATACCCAGCAAAACTCTCAATTACCATAGATGGAGAAACCAAGATATTCCATGATGTTGTGTAAATTTGTGTAAAACCAAATTTACACAATATCTTTCCACAAATCCAGACCTACAAAGGATAATAGATGAAAAACTCCAACACAAGGAGAGAAACTATATACTAGAAAAAGCAAGAAAGTGATTTTCTTTCAACAAGCCCAAAAGAAGATAGCCACACAAACATAATTTACTAAAGCTCAAAGAACATATTATACCTCATACAATAACAGTGGGAGACTTCAACACCCTACTCTCATCAATGAACAAATCATGGAAACAAACTAAACAGACACATTGAAACTCAGGTAATTATGGACCAAATGGATTTAACAGGTATCTATAGAACATTTCATCCTAAATCAAAAGAATATACCTCTTCTCAGCACCTCATAGTACCTTCTCCAAAATTGACCATATAATTGGTCACAAAACAGGCCTCAACAGATACAAAAATATTGAGATAATCCTATGCTTCCTATCAGATCATCATATACTAAGGCTGGTCTTCAGTAACAACAAAAACAACAGAAAGCCCACATACACATGGAAGCTGAACAATGCCCTACTCAATAATAACTTGGTCAAGGAAGAAATAAAGAAATTATAGACTTTTTAGAATTTTATGAAAATGAAGGCACAACATACCCAAACTTATGGGACAGAATGAAAGCAGTACTAAGAGGAAAAGTCAAAGCTCTGAGGGTCTCCAAAAAGAAACTGTAGAGAGCATACACTAGCAGCTTGACAGTACACATGAAAGCTCTAGAACAAAAAGAAGCAAATACACACAAAAGGAGTAGACAGCAGGAAATAATCAAACTCAGGGCTGAAATCAACCACGTAGAAACAAAAAGAACTATATATCAACAAAGACAGGAGCTGGTTCTTTGAGAAGATTCAACAAGATAGATAAACCCTTAGCCTTACTAACCAGAGGGCACAGAGACAATATCCAAATTAACATAATCAGAAGTAAAAAGGGAGATATAACAACAGAAACTGAGGATGTTTAAAAAAAAAAAACATCAGATCCTACTACAAAAGCCTATATTCAACTAAACAGGAAAATCTGGATGAAATGAACAATTTTCTAGACAGATACCAAATATCTAAGTTAAATTAGTATCAGATAAACCATCTAAACAATCCTATAATCCCTAAAGAAATAGAAGCAGCCATTAAACCCCCCCCCCCAAAGCAAACAAAAAAGACAGGATCAGATAGATGGGTCTAGTGAAGAATTCTATCAGACCTTCAAAGAAGAGCTAATACCAATACTCTTCAAACTATTCCACAAAATAGAAACAGAAGGAACATTACCTAATTTGTTCTATGAAGCCACAGTTATACTGAGTATTTTCCCTTGGAGATGGAACAGTTTCTGCCTAATCAAGAACTTGTCACAATTTCCTTTCATAGAGGACTTCATAGAGGTTTTTTTCTTCTATCATATTTAATGTTTCAAATAGATTTAAAAAAACTCATTGAGTGCATATTACTTTTAGCTTCAGAAGATATCATGTATATTTAAGAGGCATTTAACTATTATAAATTATTTTGATGACTTAAAAATGTCAATACTGGCCGGGCGTGGTGGTGCACACCTTTAATCCCAGCACTTGGGAGGCAGAGGCAGGTGGATCTCTGAGTTTGAGGCCAGCCTGGTCTACAGAGTGAGTTCTAGGACAGCCAGGGCTACACAGAGAAACCCTGTCTTGAAAAAACAAAACAAAACAAAACAAAAAACCAAAAACCAAAACAACAACAACAAAAAAGTCAATACTGAGTTGTATATTTTAAAATCAATTTTATTAGTTTAATTTAAAAAAAGAAAAAGAATCATTATGGAAAAGACACAGACTTCTGCCTCATATCAATGACATATAATTGAAAGACAAATGATAAGCTCACTAAGAATTACTCTTGTTTGTTTGCCTGTTGTTCTTTTCTTTTATCCAGCCCTTGCCCCTCTTCCCGTCCCCCTCCCTCAGCCCCTCATCCTGTTCCTTCTCCCCTCCCTGTTGTGGATAGGATGCTCCCACACTCCCTAAGACCTCAAGTCTCTAAAGGATTCAATGCATCTTCTCCTACTGAGGCCAGACAGGCAGTCCTCTGCTACTTGATAAGAATATTTTATATAGTAAGTAGAAAGAATATCATCAATAGAATGTCAATAGGAAAGCAGAAATAAACTAATATAATAAACAGGGCCCTAGCTAAAATAAATATTCATTGACCTCAGTTATTAAGGCTAAACTAATAATAAAGATTAGGTTAGTAACAATTATTTTGGGCTGGGAGTCAAAGGTAATTTTCAAATTCCTTGTGCATATTTGTATTTCATCTTTGGATGTAATGAACTTCCAGGATTTTGATAACTACCTGCTAAGGAATAAGCTAGTTTGAACTATAAGAAAATGGGAACTAGTAAAGAGCCTTTCTTCCAAACTCAAGTCCATTCCCAAGTGTTATGGAAATGTCTTGACAGTTCCATGTAATTTACGATGAACCATAAGCATAAACAGAGACAAGAATGGCTTCCTATAGTCTGATACTTCATACAAAACTTGGAAACGTCATAGATTACTTAGCCCCTCACAGGGCATAGAAGTTAGTTAATACACTCAAATTTTTATGTAGTCCATTTCTTCTGTTTTTTTTTTTTTTTAATTTGTGCTTCTTCCATTTTAAAAAACATAAGGCTTAAAATGTTGTTTATTTCCCCTAAAATAAAATGACTAGATTCTACAGGACTGTTGTTATATTAAATAAAACTACTTCATGTAAAAATCACATTAAAATTCTTATTTAGTGTATTTTTATCCTTTTTTTTTCTTGACAGAAATTCCATGTGAGAAAAGCTTTTTGAGATAATGTGACACCCTCTCATAAGGCCAGCAGAGGTTGGACCATGCACAGCTGAGGAGAATAAGACATATGCTAAATATAATTCAACCTACAGTAGTTTATTGCTTGATACTAATTTTTATGTCAATATTATATTCACAAATGAGAAAGTTAGTTTGTTTGTTGTAAACAATAACCTGGCTTAGGAGATGTATTAAACTTAATGTTTAAATGTTGTTGATTTCCAGGACTTCTTAGCAATCCTTCTATATAGTCTGTGTTACAGAGTGGACCTTGCCCTAGTGCCCATATGCGTGTGTGTATATGTATGCGTGTGTGTGTCACTCGCAAGCCTGACACTATTTTCATAGCTCAGCCACAACTCAGATGCAGGAGAAGATGGAAATCCCCAAAAATCTTAGGGTATGAATCTGCTTTTAGGCAGCACTAACACTATGTGTCATTTTCTAATTTCTAATTGGATCTTAGGCTTTGACACATTAAAGTTTTAAAACAAGGAGTGGAAATCTAAATTCTGGGCTTTAGTCTCTAAATTCACAGCTTCTACTCTATGACTGATTTTAGGCAACTAGGACAATCAATAGTGGTGTCAATCTCCCGGACTATAAGCAGCTAGAGGGCAGCAGTATTTTCTTATTTTTGTGTCACTGAAACTCACCAGAGACCCTGGTACAGAGCCAGCACCCAGAACATTCTGTTCAATGTAATGGTCAGATTGAATGGGAACCATGGTCTCCAGAGACTAGGAGAGGCTTGTAACCAACACACAATCAAACAGTAGCTTTGCAATGACCCTGAAATGTCCCAGATATATACAGAGGTCCACAGTTATTTACATAACTTCAATAAAGAAATCAAAGACTCTAGTAAGTAATTTCAGTGTGCTCCAAACAACTGAAAAAGGGCAGTCTCTACACAGGAGACTTATGTTTGGGAAGGGGGTGGTATGAGAGGGGGGGGGAGGAGAGAGAGAGGGGGAGAGAGAGGGGGGGGAGGGAGGGAGGAGAGGAGACACGCCAATTTTGTGGAGTACCTCCAAGTACAGTAAAATCTGACTTGATATTTTATGCTGCTAAGGAAAACGTGAAAAGAGCCAACAAAGGTAAAACCTTCAGAAAGGCTCTGGCTCCACAGCCAGCAGGAGGTCAAATCTGAGGCTACAAGAGTTTTAAGATTTCTTATGAGAAACTCTAGTAAGAAAAATACAGTGACTCATTTCATAATAATGCCCTTGCTTCCCAAAGTACACAGCTCAGTTCCCACATCCCAAGCACATGGACAGGGTGCCGGGCTATTGCAACAGGAGAGCCTTCCTCAACTGTCTGTGCCCACATAGGCAGACAGAGTTGACAAAGTGGGAACAGACTTCACTGGCATGGTGGTAAAGGGACAGCAAGGACTACTTTCACTCTGCTCTGCAGAGGAAGGGTATTTCTCTGCTTCCTTTGTGCTGTGTGATCTGGTATATGTTCTTCAATGCAGCTATCTTGAAGAACTGGGGTGCTAAATACTGCTGCCTTCCTAGTCTGAAGGCTGAAAGAGTCCCCTGGCAAAGCAGTTTTCAATAGATGCTCTCAGATTTCCTATCAAATTCTCACTTAAGACAAAGGTGATCCAGAGAGCATGGGGAACTTAAGGAGAACTCCTTAATGGCTACAGTCCCAATGAGAGGTCCAAGTTGCTCTCAGGTACAAAATCGCCCCACCACCATCACTTCTGTGGATGGCAAAACAGCGGGTTATATAAACAATTATAAGAAAATAACTCTAGTTTATTGCCAATATAGTTACATGGGGAGCCAAGTTCCCAAGCCTTGCCTAGTCAGAAATTCCTTAGAATGATAAGCAGGAGAGAATGAGATGGGCCCTGCGTTTTTGTAAACATCAATGTAAAATGAAAAGAAATTCAAATGCTTGGGGAAGAGACGTTTGGATGTTTGAAGTACATCATGAGAATTAATTTGTTCTTTCTCTGCCAGGAGGCATCAGAGAGGGTGAGGTTGTTTATTGATCTCTAAATAGCTGAGACAGGTGAACTCTGAAGAGGACAGATATCAATGGCAAGAAGACAGTATGACTGGCCTGATGAGGGATTTGCAGGAGGGCCTGGGCATTTCATAGCTTCTAGTGACAACATACTTGAGAAGGTGGTGGGCTGAAGAACCTGAGGAGGGGATGTGCTCAGCTGAAGTTGGAACACTTGTGGCAGTGGAGCTATGGGGGTAGTACTGGCTCTTGTTTTTGTTGCTGGGAAAGTGTGTATGTGACTGGAAAGAAAGACATAACCAAAAAAGAGCCACCAAAACCAACAAAAGAACCATGTGATATAAATAGTATTTTTCTTATAAGTTAATATGGTCAACTTTGATTGTATACCTACTAAAGATCAGAACATGTTAAAGATAAGGAAACCAAAGTCCCCATGTAAAATATCCAGGCTGGTTCAGGATGAAAGTTCTCAATAATCAGGAAGTTCTCTGGCTTACAGGATTTATATCACAGCAGCTACAGAAAACTTACATCTGTACAAATACCAGAGCCCCTAAGGGGATACTGTTTCCTTTGTATTCAGATGCTTTAATTCCTCTTTAACAATTTCAGATATTAAGTATTAACATTACACATCAGCTATAAGATCTGATTTCTCCGGTATCCCATCTGCAAGTAATAGCATTCTGGTAGAGTTAATCATTGTTTTTTTTAAACCACAGATCAATTCTTTCTTGCTCTGAAAAAAATCAGTTAAGAAATATTTATTAAAATATAGCCCAACAAAATTATTTTAGTATTTATTAATCTTCAAAGATAATACAGCATCATGGAAATATTTCAAAGAAGAAACGTTTAATGCTTTTGGCTAGATTTGCTTCACTAATCTTATTTTATGTACATATCTAGAGTGGGTTTGATGGATGAAGAAGAAATAAAAGGGTTGCACTGGCTTTTTTGAAAGGATTCTCTGCTCAAAACAAAGGAACTAAATGCAAGTATGAATTTTCAGCTCTTGACTTCTTCTGGGTCTCTATTGTCTCAGAGGCTCCAAAACACTGTTCTTATGTATTTACTTAAGATGAGATAAGAAACTGATTTTAAACTATGTGAGCCAAATTTCAAATTTCATATGGGTTAAAAAATAATAAACAACAGGGATAATCTAATATCCCTATAAATTATTTTAGAAGCATAATAATCATGTCACACTTAATGGCTGGGTTAATGTCTTCTATATTTTTTTTTCCTGTTCATTGAAGGTTCAAGCTGTAGACCTAAATTTTTTTAAGAGCAAGTTAAATAGACTAAAGTGTGATTGAAGCAAGATACATATACAAATAATAAGGATACTGTTAAGAGTACATGTTAAGCTTAAAAGACACAAATGTAAGATATATTTTTGCGTAGGTTTTCTACAGTTACTTGTCTCAATAGAGAACTCCTGTGAAACAGAACAAGGCCCTGCTAGAACTCAAGCCTAGCATGAGAAAAGAGAGCAAGAGCGAATGAGCTCTATTAGCTAGAAATAATACACTGGGGAGACTCACTAGTTCTCAGAAAAACCATCAGAGATTCACCATGGAATACAAGTCAGAAGTCACTGCCTCCAACGGAAAGTTCCAGTGGAAGCACAGATTTTTCACTTCTCTTCATTTATAATCACAAACACCATCAAGGTTGTCCTGGTATGTTGCTGCCTCATTTAAAGTTGAAGGTGAAAAGATACTTCCTAGCAAACTAAATATTGAAGGTTTTGGAGGGGAAAGAAACAAAAACCCAACACATTAATTAATCAACTCATTAATTGATCAACGTTAGCATGCAAAATGGGAGGCAAGCATCTCTTATCTCTTCAAACAGATGAACTGCTGATAATAAAAGACACCCTGGAACACACACACGCACGCACGCACGCACGCACGCACTCACACCATCCACTACCACCACTACCACTATTACCATGGTCACTCAATATTAAGCAGATTCTCTTACTTACAGAGCTTTTTTCGTACATACCGATTTTTCATTCTGGTTTGCCCAAATATCATGACCAAATGCAAGCTGACTAACACACACCACAAATCTTTCAGGAAATACACGAAGTTCTGTACAACACAAAGAAGATCAAGTTACTAAAAGCATCAACATCATGCAAGAAGACATCACTGCTGACTTTTTGTTAGGGTTATATATACAGCACATGCATGTGAGTGGGATCTCCTTTCCCTTCTTCTCTCTACAAGATTTCCACCACTTGGGCAGAGTGAGTTCTAGGAAGAGCCAAGGGGTTGCAAACTGGTCTGAACATGGAACATCCAGATAGGCTATTATTGTTTTCTGTGTTAGCATGCCCTTTTCTGTTTAGGAGTCCTAGTAGGGAGAAATATTAGTGTTTTTTAGTCAGCATTCAGACTTAAATTAAATTTTTAAAGAAAAAATCAGAAGAATGTGAGATATAAATCTAAAACTGTGACCCATTCATGTATACATTGTCTTCCTAGCTCTTGGGGAGAACTAAAAGGCTAATTCTGCACTATCAAGCTTCTAAGCTGAATTGAGATACGAAAACAACTGTTTCTCTTAGGAATTGGGTAGTCAATTAACAGAATGGTTAAGTATGCAACAGGAGAGATGGCATTAGACCTTGGTCACAGCAATCCACCTCTGCAGATTCTGACAGCAAAGCCATTGACTTCCAAGTGGGACCACAGAATGGAGCACAGAACAAGGATCCTTCAGTCAGTGATGGGAACACAGCATAAGCAGTGCCATCTATATCACTCTTCTTTCACCTGCCTTCTCCGTCCATCTGTACACCTACCAGGCACCATTCAACTGTGGGACCATGTTTAGTGTGATGTGTAACAGATACAAAGACTACCAATCTCCACTAAATGGGGAAGATTCTTCATCTCTTGATACTTGCCACACTGCCTGAATCTTTTTTATATCATACACGTACATTGCTACAAAAACAATCATTGTTCTAAAACAGAAAGATTCATTCTCAGATGTGAGCATGTTTTTAAAAGAGAGGTATAAATCTATTGTGAACCCTTTCAATATTCTGCCCATGAGAGACTGAGTAAGATAGTAACGCAGCTCCATTTGGTTCAACTGTTAGTTAAGCACAAAGGTGTTAATTATGCAAACACACAATATGAACACCGGTAACACCTCACTACCTGCTAGTTCAGAGTGTACCAAAAGACCTAAAAGAGTTAATGTTCCTGGAGTGGTTCTCCCTTGAGCCCTGGGCCTCTGCTGTTTCTTTGGTGACTACTGTACTGAACCACACACCTCCTAACAACAGGTTAGATGTTCCAAGTAAAAGCTTCATCACCTGCCTCATTTTCTTCCCACTACCTAACATGGATGCTCTCCATGACTTCAGCCAACTTGTTGCTCTGGTGTCAGTCAACCGGAGCCTCTCAGAGAAAGGTCTCCTTGCAGGTGAAGTCATGGGTGTATCTAAAGTTTGACCCCACACAGATGTTCCATATGGATGGGGGCCTCTCATGGTTTTTGAAAAAGCTCTAAGAACAAAATTATAAAATTTAATTTTATTAGTATTTATGTATTAGTTGTTGAAATAAATGATTGGGATTAAGTGCTAAGCAGCCCCTGTCCTACTTTATGGAGGGGGAAAAATAAAGCCACAGAACTCAATCTATTTTATATTTCTATTTTTCTTCTCAAAAATAAGAGTGATAGATTATGAATACTTTGATAGTCAAATCAATTTAAAAGTTCCTTTTGTATCACTTTACTTGATTATGTAATAATTGATTTGTGTTACTTTAATATTTAAATAAAAATGTAAACACCACCAATCTCCACCAGAATGTAAAGCTAGATTGCATTGTAACAGATAAA
Source organism: Mus musculus (assembly GCF_000001635.26). Lineage (NCBI taxonomy): Eukaryota > Metazoa > Chordata > Mammalia > Rodentia > Muridae > Mus > Mus musculus. The sequence goes on along the minus strand of NC_000068.7, from coordinate 137,044,945 downwards.
AGGTTAGCTTTTTGAGGTAAACAAATATAAGACCCTATTAAGTGGCTAATATAGGGGCTAGAGAGATGGCTCTGTGGTTAAGAGCACTGGTTGCTCTTCCAGAGGCCCGAGGTTCGATTCCTAGCACCCATCATGGTGGTTCAAGGCCATCTGTAATTCTAGTTCTAGCACATCCATCACTGTCTTCTAGTCTCCAAGGGCACCAAGCACAGATGTGTGACAAATATACATCCATGAAAGCAGACCTCATATATAGAAAAGAAAATATTCTGTTTTTCTTTAAAAATATGGCAATATATCTGATCAACATTTAAGAGTTAAGAAAATACAGATAAGCATGCACATGCTGTGAACAAACTTCCATCAAGGAGGTTTTTCTACGGTTCTGATCTATTCAGACAGACTGGACATTATCTCCTTACTTCACTGTGGTTGATTGCACATGGTATCACTTTCCGTATCAGGACTTGTGCAGGGGAGAGTTGGGAGCTGCCTCATTAAATACTTATGGAAGCTTTGCTGGCTCTGAGCTAGGAAAATGCTTTCTTGGAATTCATTTGCCCCTTTCCAAAGGCTCTGGGGTACACTCACCATGACAAAATGACTCATGCTCACCTGTTCACTGAGTCACTCTGAAATGTCAGGAAAATGCTGTGATACCACGAAAGTGCATTGTGGTCCAGCTCTCTGTTTTCATGGGCAGTAAGCACAATGAATGGAGCAAAGGGGGTCATATACTCTTTGAAATACTAAATGGTGTAGCTACAGAAGCAAAGAGGAATATTTGTTCTCTAATTTTTTTTTTTTTGTCACTCCTTTAGACAACTTGATTGTGAAAATGCCTGATGTACAAAATTAGATACCTTACCAGTATTCTGGGAGTTCTGGATACAGTGAAGGTGTATCCCTCTCTTGAGGAAATAAGCTGTGATCTGAAAGCCATAACCTGTAAAATGAAAGTGATATCATTAGATTATAAATTTGACTGAATAGCGGGACCCTGCCCAATGCCTGTCATACAGTACCTACTCAATAATTAACAAATAAAAGAATAAATAAACCAACAGAGACTTCATATGAGTGGAGAGAGCAATGTTATCACACTGGCTCTTTTAAAAGTCCCAAATCTGTGAAGTGGCTCAGTCACTTCATCTGTAAAACGGAACAAATGAGGTCTAACATGTCTGAAAGTTAATGATGTCACATGAGTGACGTACTAAATCTAAACTGATGCACAGACCTGTTGATAGATGTACAAATAGGCACAGCCATTTTGAAAGGGTACTCAATACCTAAAGTTGAAATTACATAAATATGTGTATTTCTATAGTAGCATTCTTCACAATGGTCACAAACTGAAGTGAAGGTCCATCAAGAGTAGAATGTTAGCCAGGCGAGGTGGCACACGCCTTTAATCCCAGTACTTGGGAGGCAGAGGCAGGCAAATTTCTAAGTTCGAGGCCAGCCTGGTCTACAGAGTGAGTTCCAGGACAGCCAGAGCTACTACACAGAGAAACCCTGTCTCCAAAACAAAACAAAACAAAACCCTGTGTTTCTCTGAAAAATGCACAGGCTATAGCTACCACATAAACTCTGCCCCAAACAGTAATCTTATCTGTGAAGATGGAGGCATTGCCATTGACTCTTCGGGTCTAACAGAACTTCAGGCAATCCACAGAAAGTATTTGCCTACCTTTCCCCTTCTTTCCTTTGTACCTCTCCTCCTGTTTCCCCTGGGTCAATGAATTTTCCTGAGGTCAAGTGACTGTGCTTCTAGTTACCACAGAGAGATGGGGTGAGGGTTTTCCAGAACTGCGCCAATTTAGAAAGGTGCTAAGTCTTCAAGACAGAGACGGAATCATCAGAGCAACCACAGGGAAATAAAGCCCTTGCTCTTTTTAACTCCATGACGAAGGTTGCTCTGAACCCATGTGCATAGTTAAAACACAACCAAGTACATTTCCTCTTTTGTATTTCCTAGCCTTCCTAGCACCTTGCAAACAGGCTCAGGACTAGGAGAGCACAGATGTGAAACCCTGGCTAAACACACAATGGCTTTGACAGCACAGCTCCTTCAGCCACGCATATTGTGAAATGACAATGACATATACTAAAGGATAATCTCTAGATTTAAGATGATCAAATACATTTTTCCAGACACAGTAAAAACCAGATTTTATTTCAGTTACATTGCTTGCTTCTACAAAGTTTTTAAAAATACACACAAAGTTAATATTTCTGAGTGCTTTAAACAAGCATTTTGTTCTTTAGGTCACTGAGAAAGTGGAAGCCACCACATTTGTTTATTTGCCATACTGTTAGGGGAGGAATAGTTATAGGAGAGGAATTTGTGGCAACTTAGAACTCAAGAACACATCAAAATTTAGAAGTGAACTTTCACATAATTATTTATGAGTCTTATAAAGGACCAAAGAAGCAAGAGAACACACACTGGCCTTTGATGGTCTGTAAGTATAAACTCTTCCTGACAAAATGTCAGCAAAAGAAGGTTATGATCAGAAAGAAGCTAACGGGAAAGCTGACCATGAAAGCCACTGCTCTGAGTCCACAGTTTGTTATCCAGAAGATACCACCTACCTGATGAAGAAACTCCACCAAAAGTCCTAACCAGTAAACTAACCTATGCAATAAAAATTCAATACAATGCCTCCTCCTATGGAAAAATAATACAAAGCATATTCCAAGCAGTTTGTTAGTGAAATCACTAGGACAGAACCTGGCCCTGTGTACCTCTGTCCCCTGAAACAGAACTATGCACAAGAATCACTCCTCAAGTGGCCAATATTAGTAGCAGTAGTCTTAGGAAATGCAGCCTAATGATCCTTCAAGTAAAATGGTAGGTTTAACATGTTGTTTTTAGAAAGAAGATTTGCACCTGTTTAATTCCATTGGTTATATGAAACTTTATTGTTTAAAGAGAAATGTAAATACAAATGGTACTGTGTCAGTTCTTAAGGCAAACGAATCTCGCTGTGTGAACAGAGAAAATCACTGCCAGCTGAAACATACTGAGCTTTGGGATGCATTCCTTTCCATAGATAACAGGGAGACAGAACAACCTCATTCTTATCATTGTCCTCAATGCCACTGAGGTTACAAAGTTCAGCTGCCTACTGAGGCTTTGGACTTACTCAGGGTTAAGCCAAGGCTCCACCACTCTGCAGATAACAGTAACATGGCAAAGAATCCAGGTGGGTCCATTTCTTCCCCTCCATGTCGGACCCCCTGCCAGCTTCCTACACTTAAGTCCTAAATGCAGAAAATCAAATTAGGTCTCAGCCTTGGTTAGAGAAGTTTCTCGTTGCAGCAGGCCATGATTAATAAAGAGACTCATAACTAGTAGAACTTCCAAGAATAGGGTAGAGTGCTCGGCCTTAAATGGGTCATTGATACTATCCCTTCCAAAGTTTAGGAAATTATAGAAGAGGGAAAGGAAAGACTGGAAGGGATGGAAGGTCACATGTTTTGAAAGATATCTTCTGGATATGACATGGCCATTATACCCAGGAACACTCACTAGAGCTATGGCTACCTGTACAAGATTAAGCCCATTAACATTTTATTATGAAATGCAAAAGATTCATGAGGCCCCATCACTTCTTGAAATATAACAAATAATTAATGGTGGGGGAACAGCAGTCACTATCTTCTGTCACTATCTCACTGCTGACTGGTCCATGCTCCAGTAAATAACCTATGTACATGCAAGCAATTCTAACAAGCTCAGTGAGTAATACATGAAGAGAAGACATTAAAGTAGGAGGGCAACTTGGGAAGGATTTCAGCTGGAGAAGGAATTGGGGGAGATGGAAGGTCAAAGGGGGGTTGTGTTGTTGAAATGATGAAAATTCACTGTATACATGAATGAAGCTGCAAAAGAGTAAAACATAGATTAAAAAGAACCTGTCAGGAGACTGAGGACAAGATACACAAGCAGGAAACGTGTTCTACTTGAAAACCATCTGGCAATTATGACCTAAACTCACTAGGTACTAGGAAATCACACTGGATTAGTCCGTTTTCTCACTAGCTATTGTGACCCTCTTCTACTAAGGAACACTGTCTTTAGATTTTTGAAGAACCAGGGAGGGGGGATGCCTTTGTAGTAGAAGTCTCTCTCTATCATAAATCCCCAGCTATATCCATTCCCAGACATAATCTCTATTTCTCAGGTGACAACTGCTAAATGATACTAAAATGTACATCTTTTTTCTCACTCCTAAGCAGCCCCTAAAAACTTCAGTCTCTTTCACTTCTTGCATCCCATGCTTCCTAGGTAAAACATGTTGGTTTAATGTTCTTCTCTGATGGTCTTCTCTCTATCCACTTACAAACAGCCTCCAACTCTCCATTGAAAGCTCAAATGTAGACCAGTTACTGCAAACTTCCTACTGGGCTCTACAAGTTGTTAACAAAAAGTACACAAACTTTTTAAAGATATGAATACTTTGTCTTACACTGTTCCACTGTATCTTTGATAGAAATATGGAGACTCGGCACTAGAGAGAATTGACAAGAATGGTTGGTCTCTAGGCCACTTGCTAATAATATCCTGGTCCTATGGAACTTCTTGAGCTGAGCCACCACAGTTCAAGTTGCCTTCAGCCTCGTCTGCTTTTCTAGTCCAATGTCCCAAAGTCTTTCATATTCTTCCAACCAACAGCACGGACACACCTGTCCCAGCAATATGCCTCTCCTTGGTACCAACTTCTGTCTTAGTGACCGTGAAGAGTCTTTATGATCAAGGCAACTCTTATTAGAGAAAGCATTTAATTGGGGGCTTGCTTACTGTTTCATAGGTTTAGGTGATTACAGTCATGGTGGGAAGCATGCCAACACTCAGGAAGGCATGGTGCCAGAGAAGTAGTTGAGAGCTATATCCTGATAGGCAGGCAGAGAAGGTTGGGGAGGGGCTGAGTAAGTGAGACTGAGCCTTAGCCTGGCATGGGCTTCATAGCAATAGAACAGTGACTAAGACACTCAGTTTAAAGTAATGGTTATTTACATTGGTTATTATAATTTATAGTGCCAAGTCACTGAGAGAAAATAGCTTCTTGAATTGCTGTAAAACTACTCAGCCTCATTAGTTTTCCAGTGGACTCACAGCCAAAGGGACTTGAGAATCCTGCAGCTGGCAAGGCAAGTTGGTAGTGCAGTGCATAACACAGAAGTTCCACCCTCAAACACAGACCATGGAATGGGGAGGCTGGGAGAAATATCTTCATGTGCCCTGCTGAGGGGACGGGATTGCATGGCAAGCACGCGCTCTTTCATAGGTTTCTTCTGGGCTCCACCTACCCACCACATGGCTCTCTTCCAGCAAAGCCCTCTCCCAAAGCACAAGGCAAGTTCATGCCCATATCCTTTAAACTTTAAACTTTGAACAGGCATCTTCATTTGATCAGGTAACCATAACAACTTCAAATATCCAGAAAAGCAAAGCGAGTGCCACGAAGTCCCCCAAACGCCACCATCTAGTCTGAGTGATGAGTCATGACTCATCTTCTATCATATTTCATAAACATGTCTTTTAAACTATGTCAAAATAAGTTAGACATCATGAAGACTTACTTTCCTAACATGTAAGTATGAGCTCCGAGCAATATAGAGTCTGCTTTATTATCAAGATACTATAGATTGAACATCCTGAGCCTGAAAATTCAAACTGCCTCACAATCTGAAAACTTTTGACCATTGTCATGATGATCAGTAAGTTTCATCCTTTGGAGTATTGCAGAATTCTGACTTTTAAATGAGGTGTACTCAAACAATAAAGTCTACATAAAAACCCCACAAATCTGGAAAAATGAAACATCTCTAGTCCCACAAATTTCAGATAACAAAGACAACCCTGCAACACCAGAGTGGAGCATGACATTATTGCTCAGATAGCTACTTTAAATTCAATGTTCTCCAACATCCCAATGTACAGACCACCGAGTTCCCTCCAAACTGGGATGGAAACAACTCATTTTTTAGCAGGTTTGTTCTCTGTTGCCTCAGTTGCATTTTTCCTCCAATCTGGATGGTCTTTTAGAATACTAGAAATTTAAAACTTTTGCCTTCTTTACCTGTCATAGAAATCTGTGGGTACAAACCAAACTTATACTTGCAGTTCAAAGACTGGAAGGCAGTTGACTTAAATATGTACTTCTACCAATGATGTCACAGAAACCCATGGTACAATTGTAGAAACCTAACATTTTGGCAAAGTAAGCTCCCTGAAGGAGTAGGAGTGTGGTCTCATTTGTATTGAGAAACACTACTGTGTGCTGCTATGGAGCGGACTGTGTATCAGCACATACAGGGGATGGTTCCCAGTGTGAAGGCAGGAGAAGGGCCCACATTCCATTTGAAGACTTGGTTGCAACTAAGAGAACAGGAAGAAAAATACTACTGCCTAGCAAGCACCAGCAGTGTCTTCTGTACTATACTACATCAGAAACACACAGAAGATGGACAGAAGTTTTACAGCTATTTCATTTAGAGAAGAAAGTATACAACTCATCACTTTCTAAAACACATGCATTCAGAAAATTTCATATGTTCCTATGAGAACACCTAAGACATAAAAGGTAAAGAAATTATAAGTTGGACACTGTCCATTAAAATGCAGCAAGAAACTCTCAGGAACACCAATGGGAGAGGCTCCATGAAGTCTTGTGAAGTATGTCAAGGGCTTACATGTTACCTTCACTGTTGCTGGTGATGGGTAGGGCTGGGGACAGGGGTTTTATGGGAATTGAGACTCAAAGAGTTCTGTCTTAATCTTAAGAATATATACACACAGGATCCTAGACTAAGATGGCACCTGGGAAACAACTTAGGTTGAGAAGTGGAATATTTGGTCCTAGGATGAGAATTTACTTATACCCAAGACATTTAGAGACTCTGAAAAGATTCCCTTGAGATATTATTTCATATCTTTAAATTATTATAGCTCTAAAATCTGTAATGTGTACCACAATACACTTATGTCTATCTGATGCCAAAATAAATAGTGCAAGCAGGTTAGTGTAATAAAAAAATTCTAAACTAATGAGGCAAGATTTCCTGTTTAAAAATCATTTTGCCACCTGAAATCTTCCTGATCTTGTTGGCCCATCAGCAACATAGAATGTAAAGCCTTTCAAGGTAGTCAAAATGATAAGACAAACTAAAAAATTATTACTTCAGATCTTTTTTCCATATAGGTTTTCTATTTTTTTATAAAGATGCAATGTAAACATGTAAAATAATAAAATTAAAATATGAAACTATGCCAAGAGAACTTGCAAGAACTGCAGAACTAGCATCTAAAGCTCTGGTTCTCACAGCACTATCTGTCAGGCCATGACCAATGGAGTGAGTGATTTAATACTGCAGACTCAAAAACTAAATAGCCTCTACAAAACCCTGCACTGTCTTTAGAAAAAAAAGTCTCTGCTATTAATAAAAGAAACAGAGCTTTTGTTAACCTTTTGAATGATATCGCTGTTTACTTGACCTGCTAGCTGTCTGAGGATACCTCTCAGGAATAGCTTTTACATTATCCACAGCTGGGCAGCATGTCCTGTAGGGCTTCCCTGTCTTGCAGAAAGCCTATTCCAACTCTTGATATTCTAGTACTACACATAAAGAAAAAGGCTCACCAACCACTGGTCTATTCCAACAGGACTATGAAATCATAGTACAGTATAGACCCCTGACAGACATCTTATCCACTTTCCCAAGATACATAAAACAAACCAGCAAACAAAACCAACCTGAAACATTAGGTAAGAGGATGTTGTATCTGTCTACATGCAACACCATCCGTCCTTATCAACTGAATCCAGGTGATGAACTGCATGCCTACATGGCAAAACGAGCAATAGAAAAATGGTTGAAAGGGAGCTAAAACCATCCAGTGGAAGAAAGACAGCATTTTCAACAATTGGTGCTGGCACAACTGGTTGTTATCGTGTAGAAGAATGCGAATCGATCCATACTTATCTCCTTGTACTAAGGTCAAATCTAAGTGGATCAAGGAACTTCACATAAAACCAGAGACACTGAAACTTATAGAGGAGAAAGTGGGGAAAAGCCTTGAAGATATGGGCACAGGGGAAAAATTCCTGAACAGAACAGCAATGGCTTGTGCTGTAAGATCGAGAATCGACAAATGGGACCTAATGAAACTCCAAAGTTTCTGCAAGGCAAAAGACACCGTCAATAAGACAAAAAGACCACCAACAGATTGGGAAAGGATCTTTACCTATCCTAAATCAGATAGGGGACTAATATCCAACATATATAAAGAACTCAAGAAGGTGGACTTCAGAAAATCAAATAACCCCATTAAAAAATGGGGCTCAGAACTGAACAAAGAATTCTCACCTGAGGAATACCGAATGGCAGAGAAGCACTTGAAAAAATGTTCAACATCCTTAATCATCAGGGAAATGCAAATCAAAACAACCCTGAGATTCCACCTCACACCAGTCAGAATGGCTAAGATCAAAATTTCAGGTGACAGCAGATGCTGGCGAGGATGTGGAGAAAGAGGAACACTCCTCCATTGTTGGTGGGAGTGCAGGCTTGTACAACCACTCTGGAAATCAGTCTGGCGGTTCCTCAGAAAACTGGACATAGTACTACCGGAAGATCCAGCAATACCTCTCCTGGGCATATATCCAGAAGATGCCCCAACAGGTAAGAAGGACACATGCTCCACTATGTTCATAGCAGCCTTATTTATAATAGCCAGAAGCTGGAAAGAACCTAGATGCCCCTCAACAGAGGAATGGATACAGAAAATGTGGTACATCTACACAATGGAGTACTACTCAGCTATTAAAAAGAATGAATTTATGAAATTCCTAGCCAAATGGATGGACCTGGAGGGCATCATCCTGAGTGAGGTAACACATTCACAAAGAAACTCACACAATATGTATTCACTGATAAGTGGATATTAGCCCCAAACCTAGGATACCCAAGATATAAGATATAATTTGCTAAACACATGAAACTCAAGGAGAATGAAGACTGAAGTGTGGACACTATGCCCCTCCTTAGATTTGGGAACAAAACACCCATGGAAGGAGTTACAGAGACGGAGTTTGGAGCTGAGATGAAAGGATGGACCATGTAGAGACTGCCATAGCCAGGGATCCACCCCATAATCAGCATCCAAACGCTGACACCATTGCATACACTAGCAAGATTTTATTGAAAGGACGCAGATGTAGCTGTCTCTTGTGAGACTATGCCGGGGCCCAGCAAACACAGAAGTGGATGCTCACAGTCAGCTAATGGATGGATCATAGGGCTCCCAATGGAGGAGCTAGAGAAAGTAGCCAAGGAGCTAAAGGGATCTGCAACCCTATAGGTGGAACAACATTATGAGCTAACCAGTACCCCGGAGCTCTTGACTCTAGCTGCATATATATCAAAAGATGGCCTAGTCGGCCATCACTGGAAAGAGAGGCCCATTGGACTTGCAAACTTTATATGCCCCAGTACAGGGGAATACTAGGGCCAAAAAGGGGGAGTGGGTGGGCAGGGGAGTGGGGGTGGGTGGATATAGGGGACTTTTGGTATAGCATTGGAAATGTAAATGAGTTAAATACCTAATAAAAAATGGAAAAAAAAAAAAAAAAGAAAAGAAAAATGGTTGAAAGCCCAAGAGAACCACCCTCTTGTTTAAAGCTCACACAGGCCAATCAACTCCAGCCACCAGCTGCCATTAGAAACCTAGGACTTTAGTATCAGAAAAACCAGTCAACCCAACTTTTATATAAAAACTATTTATATTTTAAGATGGAAAGAAATTTAAACTTAAAATAAAGTGTATAGTCCAAATAAAATGTTCTGATATGCAGCATAGCCCGCTGCTGCCAGTTTGCTATCTCTATCAATTCTGCACACTAGGGAAACCTACTGTCCAGGGTCTTTGACAGTGCCTAAGGAAAGCTGGCCAGTTCCAAATGCTCAGGTAGGCAGTATTCAGCTTTGATTTAGGTATTTATTCTAGCCTAAATTAATTCATGTGCAGGGCATGCATATCTATGTGTGATTTGTCTTTTTGAATCCTTTCTAAAGCCCTGACATTAAAGATATATGCATCCTAGCTTCTACTTTTTACATTTGTGTGTTTATGTGGGGTGACTACGATGAGCATAGAAAAAGGACCATGAAGGGGAAGGGTTCCAGGAAGACAGACATAGGAGCTAACAGAGCTCGCCTGACCAGAATATGTACAGTGGAACAGCAGCTTTGCAAGGAAGGGAGGAAGGGGAAGAGTGGATCCATGAAAGCACACACCGCAATGCCAGAAGGAAGCTTGACACTTGTTTTGTTTTGCTTTAAAAAGAAAGAACCATGCAACATTTTTTTTTCAACTGTACTAAAATGAAAACTTAATGTTGTTGGTCATGGTAGCATACACCTGTAATCTCAGATGTGCAGCGGAATGTCATCTAGTGAATTCAAGACCAGTCTGAGCTATGGAGTGAGGTACTGCCTGAGAAAAAAATTAAACACACAAGTAAAGAAAAATCTCGACCCCGGCCTAAACTGGGGCACAAGCCCCTTCCGCTCCACTTGAGCCCCGAGGTACTTTGCCAGCGGAGTCGCCCTACACCCGCAAGGGCCCACACATGATTGCCTACGGGATCCTAAGACCTCTGGTGAGTGGAACACAGCGCCAGCCCCAATCCAATCGCACAGAACCTGAGACTGCGGTAAATAGGGAAGCAGACTACCCTGGCCTGACCTGGGGCACAAGCCCCTTCCGCTCCACTTGAGCCCCGGGGTACCTTGCCAGCAGAGTCGCCTGACACCCGCAAAGGCCCACACAGGATTCCACACGGGATCCTAAGACCTCTAGTGAGTGGAACACAACTTCTGCCAGGAGTCCAGTTCGAACACCAGATATCTGGGTACCTTCCCTGCAAGAGGAGAGCTTGCCCGCAGAGAATACTCTGCCCACTGAAACTAAGGAGAGTGCTACCCTCCCAGGTCTGCTTATAGAGGCTAACAGAGTCACCTGAAGAACAAGCTCTTAACAGAGACAACTATAACAGCTAGCTTCAGAGATTACCAGATGGCGAAAGGCAAACGTAAGAATCCTACTAACAGAAATCAAGACCACTCACCATCATCAGAACACAGCACTCCCACCCCACCTAGTCCTGGGCACACCAACGCAACTGAAAATCTAGACCCAGATTTAAAAACATTTCTCATGATGAGGATAGAGGACATCAAGAAAGACTTTCATAAGTCACTTAAAGAATTACAGGAGAGCACTGCTAAAGAGTTACAGGCCCTTAAAGAAAAGCAGGAAAACACAGCCAAACAGGTAGAAGTCCTTAAAGAAAAACAGGAAAACACATCCAAACAGGTAATGGAAATGAACAAAACCATACTAGAACTAAAAAGGGAAGTAGACACAGTAAAGAAAACCCAAAGCAAGGCAATGCTGGAGATAGAAACCCTAGGAAAGAGATCTGGAACCATAGATGCGAGCATCAGCAACAGAATACAAGAAATGGAAGAGAGAATCTCAGGTGCAGAAGATTCCATAGAGAACATTGACACAACAGTCAAAGAAAATACAAAATGCAAAAGGATCCTAAATCAAAACATCCAGGAAATCTAGGACACAATGAGAAGACCAAACCTACGGATAATAGGAATTGATGAGAATGAAGATTTTCAACTTAAAGGGCCAGTTAATATCTTCAACAAAATAATAGAAGAAAACTTCCCAAACATAAAGAAAGAGATGCCCATGATCATACAAGAAGCCTACAGAACTCCAAATAGACTGGACCAGAAAAGAAATTCCTCCCGACACATAATAATCAGAACAACAAATGCACTAAATAAAGATAGAATATTAAAAGCAGTAAGGGAGAAAGGTCAAGTAACATATAAAGGAAGGCCTATCAGAATTACACCAGACTTTTCACCAGAGACTATGAAAGCCAGAAGAGCCTGGACAGATGTTATACAGACACTAAGAGAACACAAATGCCGGCCCAGGCTACTATACCCGGCCAAACTCTCAATTACCATAGATGGAGAAACCAAAGTATTCCATGACAAAACCAAATTCACACAATATCTTTCCACGAATCCAGCCCTTCAAAGGATAATAACAGAAAAGAAGCAATACAAGGACGGAAATCACGCCCTAGAACAAGCAAGAAAGTAATCACTCCACAAACCAAAAAGAAGACAGCCACAAGAACAGAATGCCAACTCTAACAACAAAAATAAAAGGAAGCAACAATTACTTTTCCTTAATATCTCTTAATATTAATGGACTCAATTCCCCAATAAAAAGACATAGACTAACAGACTGGCTACACAAACAGGACCCAACATTCTGCTGCTTACATGAAACCCATCTCAGGGAAAAAGACAGACACTACCTCAGAGTGAAAGGCTGGAAAACAATTTTCCAAGCAAATGGTCTGAAGAAACAAGCTGGAGTAGCCATTCTAATATCGGATAAAATCAACTTCCAACCCAAAGTTATCAAAAAAGACAAGGAGGGACACTTCATACTCATCAAAGGTAAAATCCTCCAAGAGGAACTCTCAATTCTGAATATCTACGCTCCAAATGCAAGGGCAGCCACATTCATTAAAGACACTTTAGTAAAGCTCAAAGCACACATTGCACCTCACACAATAATAGTGGGAGACTTCAACACACCACTTTTATCAATGGACAGATCGTGGAAACAGAAACTAAACAGGGACACAGTAAAACTAACAGAAGTTATGAAACAAATAGACCTGACAGATATCTACAGAACATTTTATCCTAAAACAAAAGGATATACCTTCTTCTCAGCACCTCACGGGACCTTCTCCAAAATTGATCATATAATTGGTCACAAAACAGGCCTCAACAGATACAAAAATATTGAAATTGTCCCATGTATCCTATCAGACCACCATGGCCTAAGACTGATCTTCAATAACAACATAAATAATGGAAAGCCAACATTCACGTGGAAACTGAACAACACTCTTCTCAATGATACCTTGGTCAAGGAAGGAATAAAGAAAGAAATTAAAGACTTTTTAGAGTTTAATAAAAATGAAGCCACAACGTACCCAAACCTTTGGGACACAATGAAAGCATTTCTAAGAGGGAAACTCATAGCTCTGAGTGCCTCCAAGAAGAAACGGGAGAGAGCACATACTAGCAGCTTGACAACAAATCGAAAAGCTCTAGAAAAAAAGGAAGCAAATTCACCCAAGAGGAGTAGAAGGCAGGAAATAATCAAACTCAGGGGTGAAATCAACCAAGTGGAAACAAGAAGAACTATTCAAAGAATTAACCAAAGGAGGAGTTGGTTCTTTGAGAAAATCAACAAGATAGATAAACCCTTAGCTAGACTCACTAAAGGGCACAGGGACAAAATCCTAATTAACAAAATCAGAAATGAAAAGGGAGACATAACAACAGGTCCTGAAGAAATCCAAAACACCATCAGATCCTTCTACAAAAGGTTATACTCAACAAAACTGGAAAACCTGGACGAAATGGACAAATTTCTGGACAGATACCAGGTACCAAAGTTGAATCAGGATCAAGTTGACCATCTAAACAGTCCCATATCACCTAAAGAAATAGAAGCAGTTATTAATAGTCTCCCAGCCAAAAAAAGCCCAGGACCAGACGGGTTTAGTGCAGAGTTCTATCAGACCTTCAAAGAAGATCTAATTCCAGTTCTGCACAAACTATTTCACAAAATAGAAGTAGAAGGTACTCTACCCAACTCATTTTATGAAGCCACTATTACTCTGATACCTAAACCACAGAAAGACCCAACAAAGATAGAGAACTTCAGACCAATTTCTCTTATGAATATCGATGCAAAAATCCTCAATAAAATTCTCGCTAACCGAATCCAAGAACACATTAAAGCAATCATCCATCCTGACCAAGTAGGTTTTATTCCAGGGATGCAGGGATGGTTTAATATACGAAAATCCATCAATGTAATCCATTATATAAACAAACTCAAAGACAAAAACCACATGATCATCTCGTTAGATGCAGAAAAAGCATTTGAGAAGATCCAACACCCATTCATGATAAAAGTTTTGGAAAGATCAGGAATTCAAGGCCCATACCTAAACATGATAAAAGCAATCTACACAAACCAGTAGCCAACATCAAAGTAAATGGAGAGAAGCTGAAAGCAATCCCACTAAAATCAGGGACTAGACAAGGCTGCCCACTTTCTCCCTACCTTTTCAACATAGTACTTGAAGTATTAGCCAGAGCAATTCGACAACAAAAGGAGATCAAGGGGACACAAATTGGAAAAGAGGAAGTCAAAATATCACTTTTTGCAGATGATATGATAGTATATATAAGTGACCCTAAAAATTCCACCAGAGAACTCCTAAACCTGATAAACAGCTTCGGTGAAGTAGCTGGATATAAAATAAACTCAAACAAGTCAATGGCCTTTCTCTATACAAAGGATAAACAGGCTGAGAAAGAAATTAGGGAAACAACACCCTTCTTAATAGTCACAAATAATATAAAATATCTTGGCATGACTCTAACTAAGGAGGTGAAAGATCTGTATGATAAAAACTTCAAATCTCTAAAGAAAGAAATTAAAGAAGATCTCAGAAGATGGAAAGATCTCCCATGCTCATGGATTGGCAGGATCAACATTGTAAAAATGGCTATCTTGCCAAAAGCAATCTACAGATTCAATGCAATCCCCATCAAAATTCCAACTCAATTCTTCAACGAATTAGAAGGAGCAATTTGCAAATTCATCTGGAATAACAAAAAACCTAGGATAGCAAAAAGTCTTCTCAAGGATAAAAGAACCTCTGGTGGAATCACCATGCCTGACCTAAAGCTTTACTACAGAGCAATTGTGATAAAAACTGCATGGTACTGGTATAGTGACAGACAAGTAGACCAATGGAATAGAATTGAAGACCCAGAAATGAACCCACACACCTATGGTCACTTGATCTTCGACAAGGGAGCTAAAACCATCCAGTGGAAGAAAGACAGCATTTTCAACAATTGGTGCTGGCACAACTGGTTGTTATCATGTAGAAGAATGCGAATCGATCCATACTTATCTCCTTGTACTAAGGTCAAATCTAAGTGGATCAAGGAACTTCACATAAAACCAGAGACACTGAAACTTATAGAGGAGAAAGTGGGGAAAAGCCTTGAAGATATGGGCACAGGGGAAAAATTCCTGAACAGAACAGCAATGGCTTGTGCTGTAAGATCAAGAATTGACAAATGGGACCTAATGAAACTCCAAAGTTCCTGCAAGGCAAAAGACACCGTCAATAAGACAAAAAGACCACCAACAGATTGGGAAAGGATCTTTACCTATCCTAAATCAGATAGGGGACTAATATCCAACATATATAAAGAACTCAAGAAGGTGGACTTCAGAAAATCAAATAACCCCATTAAAAAATGGGGCTCAGAACTGAACAAAGAATTCTCACCTGAGGAATACCGAATGGCAGAGAAGCACCTGAAAAAATGTTCAACATCCTTAATCATCAGGGAAATGCAAATCAAAACAACCCTGAGATTCCACCTCACACCAGTCAGAATGGCTAAGATCAAAAATTCAGGTGACAGCAGATGCTGGCGTGGATGTGGAGAAAGAGGAACATTCCTCCATTGTTGGTGGGATTGCAGGCTTGTACAACCACTCTGGAAATCAGCCTGGCGGTTCCTCAGAAAATTGGACATAGTACTACCGGATGATCCAGCAATACCTCTCCTGGGCATATATCCAGAAGATGCCCCAACTGGTAAGAAGGACACATGCTCTACTATGTTCATAGCAGCCTTATTTATAATAGCCAGAAGTTGGAAAGAACCCAGATGCCCCTCAACAGAGGAATGGATACAGAAAATGTGGTACATCTACACAATGGAGTACTACTCAGCTATTAAAAAGAATGAACTTATGAAATTCCTAGGCAAATGGATGGACCTGGAGGGCATCAACCTGAGTGAGGTAACACATTCACAAAGGAACTCACACAATATGTACTCACTGATAAGTGGATATTAGCCCAAAACCTAGGATACCCAAGATATAAGATACAATTTGCTAAACACATGAAACTCACGAAGAATGAAGACTGAAGTGTGGACACTATGCCCCTCCTTAGAATTGGGAACAAAACACCCATGGAAGGAGTTACAGAGAAAAAGTTTGGAGCTGAGATGAAAGGATGGACCATGTAGAGACTGCCATATCCAGGGATCCACCCCATAATCAGCATCCAAACGCTGACACCATTGCATACATTAGCAAGATTGTGCTGATAGGACTCTGATATAGCTGTCTTTAGTGAGACTATGCCGTGGCCTAGCAAACACAGATATGGATGCTCACAGTCAGCTAATGGATGGATCACAGGGCTCCCAATGGAGGAGCTAGAGAAAGTAGCCAAGGAGCTAAAGGGATCTGCAACCCTATAGGTGGAACAACATTATGAACTAACCAGTACCTCGGAGCTCTTGACTCTAGCTGCATATGTATCAAAAGATGGCCTAGTCGGCCATCACTGGAAAGAGAGGCCCATTGGACACGCAAACTTTATATGCCCCAGTACAGGGGAACGCCAGGGCCAAAAAGGGGGAGTGGGTGGGTAAGGGAGTGGGGGTGGGTGGGTATGGGGGACTTTTGGTATAGCATTGGAAATGTAAATGAGCTAAATACCTAATAAAAAATGGAAAAAAAAAATCTCATATAAAGAAGTTAAATTTATGCACCAGAAAAAAAAAAAAAAAGAAAAATCTCAACGTTAGTTCTCTATCCCCCTTCACATTCTTGTTTGTGATGTGTTTATTTTATATTACATCTGTTTATTCAACTAAAGAGGGTGGGGTACATGCCATGGTATGTATGTGGAGATCAGACAATAACTTAAACAGTAGTTTTCCTTTCCATCCACTGTGTGGGTACTAGGTTTCAAAGGCAAGTTTTCAGACTTGGTTGCAAGTACCTTTATCTGCTGAGCCATCCACAGCCCCTATGTGTGGTTTCCTTAAGCCAGTATCCAGTCTAGCATTGAACTCCAATGCTTTTGCCACCACTTCCCAATGTGGATGTGTTCAACTACACCTGCCTAATAATGCTCTTTAGACAACAGGCAGTGACTAATGTTTATTTGTTTTGAGATAAGGTCTTAGGCCAGGTTGGCTCATCTTTCTCTAATCTTGCCTCAGCCTGCTAAGTGCTGAGAATACAGGCATGTTGGCACATCCCAGAGCAGTGTTATTTTAATGTACTTCATGTTATACACAATGTCAATGTCACAGATCAGTAGTTAAATATCAGACAGAAGGCCCACAATCACCCCTAATCTCAGTCAGTCATATATGTCCCTTTTCTGCATTCCTTTACAATTACCTGAACTTTATTTACAGCAAGTCTTAATGTGGTAGAGCAAATCCCTCTCTTGGTACTCAATATTACTATCTTCTCTATCAATGTTACTTGTCATTCACGGCCTTTTGCTCTTTCATTTAGCTTGTCAAGTTATAAAAAATCCTTTTGGACACTTGATATAAAAGATCCTGAGCCATACAAAAATCAATTTCAAGAAAACTAAGACATTTCTGATAAAATGTATTACAAATTTAACATGTTAAAACTGCTGATTGTTTTTAAATAACTTTAGTGTCCTTTCACAAAATTGAAAACTAGTTGTTCTTTCACTTATTTAATTGCTTTCATGTGTATCGGTTTGAGGGTATCAGATCCCTTGGAACTACAGCTATAGGCAGCTGTGGTCTGCCTTGTGGGTGCTGACCTATCTCTCCAGCACTATGTTGAGAACTAGTCTATGGTGTTATTAAACTTCTTTGGTATTCACTGACAAGCTTTTTGGGTCTTTTGTTTTCACCTGCGGTTTTGTATTCCCTTATCTTTCTTTTTGGTTTGGAAATTCTTGTAGACCTCTGAATATTGTTGCTGGCAGCCTTGTATCTGACATTCTCAATTGCCAAATAAATACTTTGTGTTAGCTTAAGACATAGTTTTATACAGTTCAGGCTGGCCCTGAATTTGAAATTCTCTTGCCTCAGGATCCCAAACACTAGGATTATAAGTATATGTATCTTCATGCCCAGATCTACATGGCCTCCCTCCCCCACATCAATAAAAACATTCAGTGTTTTACAAAGATGCCCTTGCACAGGTTTTTTGTAAACAAACAAGCAAGCAAGCAACAAATTTACCTTAGATGCATTAATTGCAACTGATTAATTTTTAGTTGCATTTTATGCCAATTTCAGGAATCCAAGTAACCAATCTGTTATATAACTGGAGAATTTCCATTAAGTTATACTCAAAGAAAATGCCTACCTAATCGAGTAGTTTTCTTCCATTTGTTTGCATGTTCATCCTATAAAGCCATTTACTCCCATTGCCAGGGAGGGCTCTGTGAACCACTTGTGATTTGGAGCACTGCCTCATTCAGGAATTGTTCTATGCTTAAATGAACTCCATTAACTTGACTTTTGGCTTAAGCTTTTAACAAAGCCAATGAGGAGAAAGTGAGTTTCCTCAGTAGTCCAGGAAAATGACAAATGGAAACACAGCCAAGGGATACTT
This sequence comes from Mus musculus, assembly GCF_000001635.26. NCBI lineage: Eukaryota > Metazoa > Chordata > Mammalia > Rodentia > Muridae > Mus > Mus musculus. The sequence goes on along the minus strand of NC_000068.7, from coordinate 137,026,302 downwards.
CAGAGACAGAGTCAGAGACGTCTGGTGATTGACGTAGTGTGCAGAGCTATGGTGGTGATGTGTGTTTCACCTCTGTGAATTCATCTTAGATAAATGGTAGCTGGCAAGAAACATGGGGTTTATGGAGAGCTGATAAGACAATGAACAAAACTTTAGAGAAGAACCAATGAGTATCTCTAAGTGACTATTTCCAATGCAAAACAAAATGGGTTTCAGGGAAGAAGTCATGTGGGGATATACTGAGGACAACCTGTCCAAAAGGTAAGAAAGATCCACAGCCTAGCACATTTTACCCGGTGCAGGGGGAGGACACATCTACAAAGATCACACACACACACACACACACACACACACACACCAGTCAAGGACAACAAAGAGGAGACTACAAGTAGTAGTGAGACAAGAATAAGCAGGGCAGAAGTCTCAGAAAGGAGATTAAAGAAAACAAAATGCTGAGCTAGCAATCAAGAGGCATTTGGTAGTATTTCTGAAGTAGCTTCAGGGGAGAAGAGAATACCAGAGTGGCTCCAGAAAGGCAAAAATATGTGTCTTAGTCAGGGTTTCTATTCCTGCACAAACATCATGACCAAGAAGCAAGTTGGGGAGGAAAGGGTTTATTCGGCTTACACTTCCATACTGCTGTTCATCACCAAAGGAAGTCAGGACTGGAACACAAGCAGGTCAGAAAGAAAGAGCTGATGCAGAGGCCATGGAGGGATGTTCTTTACTGGCTTGCTTCTTCTGGCTTGCTCAGCCTGCTCTCTTATAGAATCAAGATTACCAGCCTAGAGATGGTCCCACCCACAAGGGGCCTTTCCCCCTTGATCACTAATTGAAACAATGCCTTACAGTTGGATCTCATGGAGGCATTTCTTCAACTGAAGCTCCTTTCTCTGTGATAACTCCAGCTGTGACAAGTTGGTACAAAACTAGCCAGTACAATGTGTGTCAGGAATTCTGTGGAGAAGAGGCAGAACAGGACACAGAGCTTTAGGGGACTCACCACCGCACAGAGGCAGGACACCCTATGGTTCTCTCCTGTCACAGTTCTGGGTTCATCTCCTGGTTCTGGTCCACTCACTCTCTGACCTTCTCCTGATGTTTAGATAGTCTGTCTTCTCCCCTATATTTGTTATTCAGCATCTGGCTATTACAAATGTGTCTCTTAATTCTGTCACTGTCATTTAGATGTTCAATTCCATCTTAAGAAGTAAGGGGTCCTGATGCATTTAGTACTCAAAGAACAGATGGTGGGACTAAATATTTTCCAAGTTGATCACCTCTTGTACTTTCTCATCAATTAATAAATAAATAAGAAATTCAGATAAGTGTTTACTGTTCTAGAGTCTCCTCAGTTCAGTCAAGGGTCCATGGTGCCTAACTACATCTGTGGAATTTGAATTTCCACAGTTGATGAGGCACACATGGCATATGAGATATTCAGCCATATCTCAGATACATATAGATAGAAGTTCTAAATATTATTATAGGATGTCACAATTAATTACTGAGAGTCTTGTTCTAGCAATGGTGGCACATCACAAAATTATCGGATAATGAAAAAGATATAGGATTTTGTCTGTGAAAACATGCATTACCCTAGTTCCTTAAACACAAACAAACAGGTTTTGGCAGGGATTTCAGAGCAACAGCAAAGAGGCACTAGGAGAAAGAAAAGTTCTTAAGCACCGAGTCCCAAATGACCTTGACAACTCAGGAGTCATTAATACACATGAGATTAGTTACCACCACACCTCTTAAGGATTTCTGAGGATGGGTCTCATGCCTTTTTTGTTTTCCCTTCCTTAAAAAAGAAAGAAAGACCACCTAGTTTTCAGTTTTATCTTCTATAAGTTCTTAAGAGTTCATATAAAATGTGTCACAATGAGACATTAAAGTTAATACAAAAGGCACAAAGTGGTTCATACGAGATTTCACTCAGACTCAGACTGTAAAGAAACTATACCACACAGACACAGCCAACCAAACCCAAACTGGAGAAATTCCAGGGCACTTGACTTGCTTTCTTCAATAAACACAGGAGTCAAAAGAAAGCTTAAGAGGGTTTGGATGCTGATTATGGGGTGGATCCCTGGCTATGGCAGTCTCTACATGGTCCATCCTTTCATCTCAGCTCCAAACTCCGTCTCTGTAACTCCTTCCATGGGTGTTTTGTTCCCAAATCTAAGGAGGGGCATAGTGTCCACACTTCAGTCTTCATTCTCCTTGAGTTTCATGTGTTTAGCAAATTATATCTTATATCTTGGGTATCCTAGGTTTGGGGCTAATATCCACTTATCAGTGAATACATATTGTGTGAGTTTCTTTGTGAATGTGTTACCTCACTCAGGATGATGCCCTCCAGGTCCATCCATTTGGCTAGGAATTTCATAAATTCATTCTTTTTAATAGCTGAGTAGTACTCCATTGTGTAGATGTACCACATTTTCTGTATCCATTCCTCTGTTGAGGGGCATCTAGGTTCTTTCCAGCTTCTGGCTATTATAAATAAGGCTGCTATGAACATAGTGGAGCATGTGTCCTTCTTACCTGTTGGGGTATCTTCTGGATATATTCCCAGGAGAGGTATTGCTGGATCCTCCGGTAGTACTATGTCCAGTTTTCTGAGGAACCGCCAGACTGATTTCCAGAGTGGTTGTACAAGCCTGCACTCCCACCAACAATGGAGGAGTGTTCCTCTTTCTCCACATCCTCGCCAGCATCTGCTGTCACCTGAATTTTTGATCTTAGCCATTCTGACTGGTGTGAGGTGGAATCTCAGGGTTGTTTTGATTTGCATTTCCCTGATGATTAAGGATGTTGAACATTTTTTCAAGTGCTTCTCTGCCATTCGGTATTCCTCAGGTGAGAATTCTTTGTTCAGTTCTGAGCCCCATATACACTAGCAAGATTTTATTGAAAGGACGCAGATGTAGCTGTCTCTTGTGAGACTATGCCGGGGCCCAGCAAACACAGAAGTGGATGCTCACAGTCAGCTAATGGATGGATCATAGGGCTCCCAATGGAGGAGCTAGAGAAAGTAGCCAAGGAGCTAAAGGGATCTGCAACCCTATAGGTGGAACAACATTATGAGCTAACCAGTACCCTCTTGACTCTAGCTGCATATATATCAAAAGATGGCCTAGTCGGCCATCACTGGAAAGAGAGGCCCATTGGACTTGCAAACTTTATATGCCCCAGTACAGGGGAATACCAGGGCCAAAAAGGGGGAGTGGGTGGGCAGGGGAGTGGGGGTGGGTGGATATGGGGGACTTTTGGTATAGCATTGGAAATGTAAATGAGTTAAATACCTAATAAAAAATGGAAAAAAAAAAAAAAAAAAAAGAAAGCTTAAGAGGAGTGCATATTAGCAGTGTTCTTTTATAGCAAAGAGAGGTCTCCAACTCTAAGGATAAATGGCTCAACCTTATTTGCACCTTGATTTGAATAATCCAACTCAAAGTAATGGAGACACTCACAGATCCTAAGGTAGATAAAATAGTAAATGATAAACAGCAGGGCGATTTCATTTGCAGGTTTTCACAAAGTATAGGTTGGCATTAAGCTCTGCATGCAGCTAAAGTTGCATCCTCCTGCCTCCATCTTCCAGGAGCTGGGTTTATAGGCATGCAGCACCATACCCAACCCAACTATTTTTTAAAAAAATAGCACTCTGATCATTTTTGTTTGTTTTTAGAGCTATTTCTGTTGAAACATTTATGTATATAAGCTGATTCCAAGTTTTATATTAAAACAATTTCAATAAGAGGAGAGAGAAGTAGAGAATTATGAAATGGCAATGACTATGTGAAAAAAGTAATGTAGACAGTAGAGAAATGAGGTTCATTATATGATTCCATTTTGTATATAACTGAAATTTTTGATAAGTTTAACAAATGAAAGGAAAGACTTTTTGAAGAGGGTTTTAAATAAACATTGTGTGATGAAAATATTCAAGAACTCTAAAGATGTGATGCATTTCTGCTGAGTATAATTTGTGTTCACACAGCCTTTTTTTCTCCAGTCTCAGAACATAAATCATGATTGAAACTGCTTCTATTGGTAATTTACTAGGACTGAAAACAGTATTTAACAAGGAATGTATAGGTATCCTTTACTGTGTTGTGAACTGTTTTCCAGTAGACAACAATGACCCAAAGGAAACATAAACAAATATGCTCTGAGAGGAGGTTAGGAAGCTGCCACCTTCCCTAAGCCTCCAATCAAGAGGCCACTGTGGGATAAGAATGAGACTTCATTCAGCTTGGTCTTTCAGAACTCACTCAGCTTCAACTGCCAATACTGATACCCAGGAGACTCAATTGCCACACCTGACACTTCCACACAGGAAGATGCTGATGATAGCAAGGATCTCTGAACTGATTGGCCAAAAGTAGAATAACTGGGATGAACACAGTTAGAGAAGTTTTCTTCTACAACCACAGGAAAGAAGCTTCAGCAAGACCAACAGCACTTTCAAAACAATTCAAACATTAGCTGCTTACAACAATTTAACATTTCATTTGCAATGACCAGGTTAAAATAGATACCTCTCCCCTCCCCTCCCTCTCCCCCTCCTCTTTCCTCCCCTTCTTCCTCCCTCTCCCTCCCTCTCTCTTTCTCCTTCCATCCATCTCCATTTCTGAGAGCTTGTGTATGTGATGTAACCCTGGTGAGTGGCTGCCAGGAGCTCCTGTGGAGTCAGTTTTCTATGTCTACTGTGTAGGGTACAGGACTTGAACTCGGGTTGCCAGGCTTAGCAGTAAGCCCCTTTATCTCATGAGCCATCCCATTGGCTGCAGACTTTTATTAGTAGAGTGTGTGTGTTGGGTAAATCTTATTTTGAATCACATAATATGTAAAAATATGTCCTTATGACCCCCATATGTGTCATAGGGGTTTATAGTCCCATTTCCTGATGGCTAGTGATGCTTGCCCTTATTTGAGAATTGATTGACTATTTAATATTTTCTTTATGAAAAATACCTATGCATATCCATTTTCATTTTAAGTGCTCTTGTTACATAGATGAAATGAAGCTCTTTCTCCTTTGGGCTTTTTTTCTCCCCTCAAGATTTTGAACTTTGACTACAATCTAATTAATCAGGCTCTGGACTTCATATCTAAGAAACAGTGTCTCATATAATCCTAGATCACAAAGTTTTTTTTTTTCCCCTAGACGTTTACCTCCTATAAGCGAGTCTATGATCTGTTAATTTTGCATGTGGTATGAAGTAGCAGATCTTACATCATGCTTCTGCAGGTGGATATGGGTTTAACTTAGTACCAGTTGTTACTACAAGATGATGCCATGTCACACATGCTAGGATGGGCATAATCAAAGTGGCAGTAACAAGTGCTGGTGGGAACACAGAGGAAGATGGAATGACTCCTTGTGCACTACAGGAACAAACACAGAATAGTGTAGCTACCTGGAACAGTCTGCACTTCTTTAATATATTAACCACGGAGATGAAAAATAGACGGCAAATCTCATTCCTAGGTATAGACCCATGAGAAATGAAATCATATCCACTCAAAAACCTTCACATATATATTTAATAACACTTTTGTGTCATAGCCCAGGCTGAGCAGCAGAGTATTAGATAGCATTGAAGGAACCCTGTGCTCCATCATCAGACCTGAGCTCACCAGAGAGAGAGGTGGGATGTATGTGTGTGTGTGTGCGCGCACAAAACATTAATTTTAAAACAGAAATTCAAATTGTCTATCAATTAATGTATAAATAAAATGTAAATTCACTGGATAGTACCATAACTGCCGATTAAAAGGCAATGAAGTAGGCTGGGAAGAGGGCTTGCTCAGTAAAGTCCTTGCTCCGCAGGGATGAAGAGCTAAGCTTAAACTTCAGAACTGATTTAAAAAAAAAAAAATTCAAACCAGACCAAACCACCCAAACAAACAGAACATCAATTCTTTCCTTTCTCCATGGGTTCTGGTGAGTCAACTGAGAACATCTGGCTTGTACAAGAGTTTCTACCTGCTACGCCATTTCACTGACCTAACCCTGTTTCCTTGAGACTGGACCTCTCGCTGGTATCCAGTAAGCTACACTGACCGGCCACTGAGCTGTAACGATCTGTCTGTCTCTGCCCTTCTCACTGTTGGGATTTGCAAGCATGTGATCTGCTACAACATTTGTTTTTTGTTTTTTTTTTTTAGATGAATTCTCCTAAAACAATAAATGAAACTTAATATCATTCTTGAAAAACAAACAAAACTAAGGAGGAAAGGCACTTGAGAAACAGAAGAATGCCACCAGAGGCTGACCTCTGGTCTCCAAAGACACAAATGCACCAAAATAAACACACACATGAAGAAATGAAGTTATGACTGCATATATACAATATGAATGGATTTTGAAAGTCCAGTGCTTAGTGACAGAAGCTAATTATGCAATTCTAATTCATGAAATGCCTAGATCAGTACAGGAAACTAGTGGTTGCATAGGGACAGGGGTAGAAGAAGCATCCGCAGAAATGGATGAAACTGCAAATGCACCCAGGGATCCTTAACACAGTAATGAAATGTAAATATGATACTACAATAAAAAAAGGGGGGGGGGATAGGGAAGAAAATGTTCTTCAGCTAAATGGATGGGGAAGTGCTAGTGTTCCTTTTTCTTAACCCCCGAAACAGCTAAGAATGATTTCTTCTAGGCAAGCAAGATGGGTAAAGGCCCAACAATGTAAGTCTGCTATGAGCTATGAGCTCAATTCCCAGAACTCATGTAATGGTGGAAAAAGAGAATCAACCCTACAAACTTGTTCTCTGACCTCCACGTGCATGACATGGCAAGAGCACAGGAACAAACACCTCCATACACACAATATGAGTGTGTGTGTGAGTGTGTGTGTGTGTGTGTGTGTGTGTGTGTGAGAGAGAGAGAGAGAGAGAGAGAGAGAGAGAGAGAGAGAGAGAGAACAAGAGAGCAACAGAGCAAGAAAAAGAAAAGCTCTTCTGACTGAAAATAAGAAAGAACTGAGGTGCTGTGGCACAAGCCTTTAGTCCCAGCACTCTGGAGGCAGTAGTAGGCAGATCTCTGAGTTCAAGGACAGCTTGGTCTATACAAAGGAGTTCCAGGACTGCCAGTACTACACAAAGAAACTCTGCCTCAAACACACAAACAAAACAGAAACAAAAACCCTGAAGCTATTTGCAATGAGGATATGTGATCAATTAATCATAGTGCTACACGGAAACAATGTTCCCATTAATGAATATGGCATCCACCTTAGAGGTATAAATGCAGAAGGCTTCCTTGGGCAGTGTCCAGCTTACCCACTCTCTTCGACCACTATAATACTAAATACTATGGAGCCACCCAAGGCAGGCCAGCCTACTTTTCTCTTTTCTAAAAGGTTAGAGAAAAAAGATTTAAAAAATCAAAAGTGATGGGTATATGGAAAAGTTTCCTTATAATAAGATAATTAATATACTCCATTTTGATTAAAATATATTTTACTAATGAAAGGTAAATTCACAGAATGCACAAACCTCTCCAAAGTTCACATTATGTCAAAGGAAAGCTATTTTACTTCCAAACAGATCCCATTAAAAAAAAAAGATTTGCTAACTATTTCAAAAAAATGTTTTCTATTTAAAAGAAACCTTTACAAGTCACTCGTGCAAATAATGAGAATGTTGGTTTCCCCAAGGGAGTATTTTCTACTTAGAAAACTTCAGTGTTTCTAAGAATACACAGGGTTAAAACCATGTAAAAGAGATTTTCTCACAGTCGAGGAGAGCAAAACACCACAAATAGGAAACCAAGCAGCTAGAGGGTCAAGACACTAGACTTCCAGGTCAGACTTCTGGTTGCAATTAAGCAAAATTCCTGCAAATATTTGTAAGGAAATAATATTTTGGATATCTACTTTCAAGGCTTAAAATTTTAATTTTTTGTAGTAGTAACTTATATGGTAGATATCTGCATGTGCGCACACACACACATATATAAACATACTCATTGAACATGGAAACATAATTCATATACTTACTTAGACATACATTATCTATGACCCTAGGACAGCAATTTAATTGATCTCTGCTTAAATCTTAAAACTAACATCTCTTCCAGCTATTGTCCCTGCCCCCAACCACTTTAAGACAAGGTCTCATGTACTGTAGGCTGGCCCTGAACGCCCTATGCAGCTGAGGATAGCCTTGCATTCATCTTCTGGTCTCCACCTCTAGGAAGGGATGTCAGACAGGCACTGTCACACCTTGCATATGTAGCCCTGGGGGAATGGAGGGCTTTGTGTATGCTGGACAAGCACTCTGCCAACTGAGCACCAGACCAGCCCCAGACATCCATTCTTTTATATTGGAGACTTTGTCGAGGAGTTTTGTTTTTGTTATTTTTCAGTAACAATGTAGACAGAACTTTTCTAAAGTAGTTCACAAAATAGATGAGACCAAGTTCCCACTAGGTTATACAGTTTATAATAAATAGCTTAAGACAGTGGAAATTGAGTGAAACGCTGGCACTTGGTAATGAGAGCACAGTGGCAGAAGAGCACATATAAGTGAGCGAAAAAGCTGAGGGATCCAAAACTGGCAAGTGTGTCCTCACTTGGTTCCTGAGGAGCAGCCCAGCAACCACCCGTGTAGACACCTCACTCAGATATTTGTGTAAATTCACCTAGAGACATGTCCAATGCCTGCTAAGAGAAGGATCTTGCACACCACTCCAGGCAATGTTTAGGAGCTATCATAATTGATTTATAATTGTGTTGGCTATAAACAAGTGAAATAGTTAACAGAAAATACTTAGTTACCACAAGTCATAATTTTAGATTCTCTACTTTTATTGTAAGTAATCAGAATAATCAGGGGGTTACACTAGGGAATCTGAGAATGGAAGCTTTTTAGTTTATAATCATCATGCAAGTTACCACCAAATTTCATAAGCTTTTTAGCTAGAATTCTTGTCCCAGGAATAAAGCCAAAGTCCATCTTATTCTCAATGCTCTGTACTCCCACTTTACACCTGCAAAATTGGCTTACTAACATTCATCTCTTACATTTCTACCCTTTCTCTTCCCTCCCTCCCTCCCTCCCTCCCTCCCTCCCTCCCTCCCTCCCTCCCTCCCTCTCTTAACCTCCCTCCTTCCTTTCCTTTGTGTATGCATGAGTGTTTGCACATGTGTGAATAAATGTGTGTATTTGTGTGTGTGTAGGCCAAAAGGACACGGCTCGTGTCATTCCTCAGGTTCTATCTATCTTGCGTTTTGAGACAGGGTCTCTCAGTGGCTTAGAACTTACCAGGTAGGCTAGTCTGACTGCTCAGTGAGCTCCAGAGATCTGCCTGTCTGTACCTTTCATGGGATTACTATTAAGTGCTTCCATGCTCAGATTCTATTTACCTGGATTGTGTGGCTCCAACCTGGCCCCTCTGGCAGGCCTTTCTTACTGAGCTCTCTCTCTAATCCTTGTTATTTCTTTCCAGTATTCTTATGAGTATAAACATTGGCCATGTGAAACTCAATGGCTAGACTTTAAAACCTTGGAAGTCCTGGCCCTAGAAGAGGAGAGGAGAGGTGACAAAGACCAGACAAGCTGGTAAACAATCCAAATACTGTTAGACATTAGAAGGCTACTGCTACAGAGAAGTAGACACGAAAACTATCCAGAAACATACAGGTTGTGGGAAGGTTTCCCCATATCCTGTCTAGTAAATTAAATTATATGCTGCCCGGATGAGAAAAGACCACGGCATTATGGCAGAGAGGGGAGAATGCTCTTTATAATCTGTCAGACCCGTGGGTCGAGAGCTTCCCAGGCTTTAGCTGGTATGTGCCAAGGAGAACGCTGTCTAGGAAGGATCTCACTTTCCCCTTCTATTTCCATCCTTCTCGCCAATCCATACAAACACATTAGCTATGTGGCAACTAGACCACTAGATAACATAAAGCCAACATGCTAGGGTACTGTGTTCCCGACATGCTGAGTTAAATCATGGCTTTCAATGGTAAGGGTTGTTCTCATCTGCTTAAAAAAGTGAAGAGTCACAGACCCTGCAGCTAGTTGTCAGCATGAGAAATGGTGGCCACTCTAATTAATGATAGCTGTCACATGGCTGAGCATGCAGGTCAGCGGTAGAGTACATGCCCAGCATGTATAAAGCACTGTTTTGATTTCCAGCATGCCTAAATAGCCCTGTCATAATCAGAAATATAATGAAGCAGATACCTAAAAGAAAAATTTTTAGTTTTGGTCCCATTTCTATTCCAATTTATGAGCTGGATGCTTTCTCCTCCATTGCTTTTCCTTCCAATTGTAGCAGACAGGAGTGCGAATCAGCTCTTCTGATTCCTCCAAGTGACTTGTCTGTAGAAAATCTAGTGATAAATCATTGTTCTGCATGGAGCTGATAATGGGCAGGCCTCTCAGCCAACTGCACAACTCCTCTGAAAACATTCTTACAAACCAGTATTTGATAACAAAAATCCTCTATGACTTGTGAAGGATTTGGTAATCCCTGTGAATTTTCTAGTTTCAAGACACATAGCAATTCAGCAGCAAAATTTCCATTTGTAAAAGTGATCTTAAGCAGATACAATGGTACGGCACTCAAATCATCATAAGAGCTTCAGAAAAAGTAACACAAACTTGCATCATCATAAGAAACCAGGCAAAGTAGTATGAGACTCATATTAAAAGCTGTAGAAAAACAACGCGGCATTACTACAAACACCATAACAGAATTGGAACTTCAGCTTGAAACTAAGCAAAAGCAACATCAATTTTGTTTCAAGAAGCCTCCATAGAGCTCAGGCTGTGAGTTCAGGGAGAAAGGGCTGTGGGCGGGAAGGCAGCAGAAGACTCCCCAGCCAGTAGGATCACTCTAATAAAGTCCACCCTGACAGCCCACATTGTCTCAGGTAGATCAATAGAAGACCAAGCACTTCATGTGTTGAAAAGAATTCTGTTTTGTTCACAGAATTCTCTTTGAGCACTTTTGTATTTGATTTTGTATAAAATGTAGCAGACAAAGCATGACAAAACTCTGCAATATCCCTCCCTATCAGGTGACTTTAGCAAGTGGGACCATTACTCTTCAGAGTTTTGTTTGCTTTCTATATATTGCAGTAAGTGGTGAGCACCATCTCCCCCACATTTGAGAAAGCAAAGCATCTTGAGTTGTCATTGCTGCTTTAGCACTTTTACAAAATGTCTAAAAGTTTAAGTTTTACAAATTGCCCATTCTTGGAAAAATAATCTCTGCTGATGCCACAGTATATTCACGAGAGGGCTTGCAGGCACTTGTTTGCATTATTGTCCTTTTTAAGGTTTTTTTTTTTTTTTTGCATGTGGATGAAAGCTTAGAAAATGTTTTGACTGAGTACATTATGGGGAGAAATATAAATAATAACCAAAGCTATTTAAACACATGTGTAAAAAGAAAACATATGCTTCCAACTAAGTTCTATGACAGACTAGGGAAATCCATTTCAATTCTTAAGTGGCTGTGAACAAAAACAATGTGTAAAAACTATGAATATTTAACAGAACAGGTAACTGAGCATATGCTGTGCTGGCTTACTATTCAGAAAACCACACAACTGACTATTTCTTCCTTTTTTCAGTTCTTCCCTTCTGTACCTTGAGAGTCAGAAACTGCCTATACACCCTCTGTCTGTGACTAGAGTATAGTACCATTCCTCCTGTGGGTGTGCACTCAGAGCTCTGCCGTAGAAGCTGACTCACATAAGGAATGATGAGAAATAGCGTATCTATCAAGGCCCTATGTTTGTTGAGATTTAGCAGTCACTGGACATATAGTCTTTTTTTTTTTTTTTAGAAAAATAGTGAAAATTAAGAGATGCAGCAGCTGCAGGGGATCATATAGGTGGTGTGCTGCAGCTGATTTGCAGTCTGTCCTGAAGATGCCGGGTTTGGGCTGAGGAAGGACTGGGCTCAGGGGAAACATGCTTCACTTCCAAAATTTATTTTAATTAGGAAATGGCTCTGTTTCCAATAGTCTAGGAAAATAAATACAAAACAAAATTCTACATGTACACATTTTTCACTCACAGGGACATCAGGGAGCAGAGCTCACAACAAGCCTGTGTCTGAAGAGCAAGGAGAAAGCTTTCTTTGGCAGGATCTCGTGTTGCATCAGGCACTAAGGGAAGGGAGGGAACATTTCTCAGACAGAGGGAAGAATAGGAAGAACTTGCTTGTTTTGGCCATGCTTGCCTTTTTCTTTTCTTGTGTGAACACCCATGGATTTTCTAACACGATGGCGATGTGCCCCATCCCCAAAGGCTGGAAAGGAGGAGGTGGGGAGGAAGCCTTGTACTCCTGCCTTGGCCATTCACACACCACACCTGGATGCCACAAAAGGATGAGCAGACAGACGCATGTGCACTTTGGCTGGAGACCTCAGCTAAGACTTCAGAGAAATATTCAACTGAAAAGCATAGTCATAGGGGAAAAAAACCCTTCAGACAGAAACCACAGAACTCAGGGAAATTTAATTTATCTTATGACATTTTCTAAAGGGCTGGGTTTCTTAGATGTTAACTAAAAGAAAAGGTTATATAGAATAGAGTAATAAGCAATAAAAAAAAATCCTACTGCTCCACACACATAAATGGACTGTTATCTATATAGCCAATTTATTGCAACAGATACTTTGGATTAGAAGATGGGCTATTTGGGTGTCTATTTTCTGTCTCAAGATGAGAGATGGGAGATATAAAGTTTAAAACAAAGATGCATATATTAATTCAAGCAGAACACTGATCCTGTACCTGGGTAATTTAAAAAGAACTATGCCTTAATAACAAGAGGGAATTTTTATTAAGAGAAAGGACAAGCAGACATGACTCTCCTTAAAGGAAACACAAGACAGCCTGTCATTAGACAGCTGTCCATCACATAGCTACTGGCATTTCACAGCTACATGACCTTTGGACAAGTTACACAACTCCAAGCCTGTTCTCAGCTTCGGGGAAAGAGTCAGGGATGATGTCTGCAGGCTGTAGTTATAGCTTAGCAGTGGGGCACTTGTGTAGTTGTAGAAAGCCTAGTTTTAATCCCCACCAATGGGAAGAAAAAGTGGCTAGAAATGCCCATTTCAGACACAACCGTGCTGGTGTCTGACCGGCTAACACTCAGTAATAGGCACTAAAAGGCAGATGCTAAAGGACTGCCAGAGGGGATGGGTAAGAGGAAAGCATTTTCTCTCCCTCTGTGCTAGGTGATTTTCCTACCCTGGAATCTTATACAGGGCAGGGTGTGGTTTTGGAAAATGAAAGGCTACTTCATGACTTGTAACTCACAGACCACCTCCACCTCTGCTGTGATGGAAGCAGACCAAAGGAAAGTCAAGAAGCAGGTGACCAATGAATAGCAACAATTCCTCTGCTTTTTCCAACACTTGTGTTCCTCCCCAGTATCTGACTGTACCAGGGCCCAGTCCTAAAATAGTGAGAGTTTTCCCACAGAAGTGGAAGCAGCATGGATAAAAGCTGAGAGGTGAGAATGCATTGTAATCTGGGGACTATAGCTTAGTTACAGTACAATGACAAACTGGTGATTAGTCAGGGGAACTCTTCAGGTGTGTTGGTCTAGGTCACTGGGGTACTTCTTTCTCCTGAGGGACTTGCTGTAAGCTCAGTGTCTCACAGACCTTCCAAAGTCTCTGAACTAGTCGACTGGCTCATCAAGAATTCTTAACAGCCAGATTTCACATTATCTCAACCTGGGGTGAAAATGTTTGGCATCTCCATACCCAGAAGGTCACTCTTGTAGCTGTCCAAGAAAAAAAAAAGACCATTGATGAGAGAGCTGGGGCTCCTCTATCAGAATTCAGCTATAAGGCTCACTTAGGTAGACCCAGCCAAGCACAACTAGCCAAAGGATGCTAAGAGAATGGTGAGATATGTGTATGTATGAAGATCTGAATAAGAATGGCAACCCCTACCAGAGATTTCCTCTCTTCTACCAGAATCCTTTGCAAAATAATGACTGGCTCGTTTGAGAACAGCACTGCTGTAAAGTCTCTGTGAGAGACAACCTCAGGGCATCAAGAGCTGGAAAGACTAATGATTAGAACAGATGGTGTCTGCAAACCACCAAAGCCCTGGAGTAGGAAGTCATGTGATGACTAGGTGGCTAAAAATACTGAGGCTATTAAAGACCAAAACTGCATAAGTCACTTGGTCATAATAAGACAATGGGTTGATAAAGGTCAATGGTCTTAAGTAATCAAAGATGAGATTTACTAAAAATTCAGTCAGGATGCAAAGTGAGGGTCAAGACCTGATGGAACTTGGAAAAGCCTGTAAGTTAAAAGATGCAAAGTATAGTCCGACCGGCCAAGTAATATGTATTTCCCTGGCAAAAGCAAAACAAACAAACAAAATAACTGGTTTCTGGAACCAAGGGATAAATGGAGGGGTGACAATCCTAGCATTCCTGGAACTCAATATGTGGACTAGACTGGACTTGAACTCAGAGATCAGCCTGCGTCTGCTTCCCAAGTGCTGGGATTAAAGGTGTGTGCCACCACCCCCTGACACTACTGAGCATTCTCAAAGTGGACAGAGCAAGGAACAAGATTGACCTGTCAAGGCAGAGCCGCTGGCAGCTCAAGCACCTCAAGAGTCAAAGTGAAGACCCCAGATCAGCTACAGGCACAAGGAATAGAAAACAAATCCAAAGGAAAAAGATAGAAATACTAACTACATGTTTCTTGCTTACCAAAGCCAGAATGGTAACTGCAATCTACACATCCCTTTTTGCTGCTTCATCTGCAAGAACCGAGATAGAAGTTTATGCTGTTTCCTACTTGTTTTATTTAAAATATGGTGGTTATAGTCCACTTCACAATTTAGTCAGTAAATTAATAAACATGAGCTATGAATGAACTAGAGAGGGTTAAAAGTATAGAACCATCACTCAGAAACCCCGTAGTAGAGTGGAGCTGAGGTTTCGAACTTTATCTATTGGAGAGGGAATATTCTATGTAGCTCGGCAGCTGTGTTAGGAGTGGGCTGACAGCTTGTTGTTACCACTTGGAAACTCAGGGAAATAGGAAATCAAGAGGAACACTTAAGTGAGTAAGCTGTACCATGCATCTACTCAACCAAAAGATTGACACCTCTCTTATTCTGATACTCGCAGGGTAAAGGCCAAATGGTTTGCCTCCATTGACTCACTGTGGTCAGAAAACAGACACAAGACATGGTTCTGAAGCACAGGGCTTGGTCATGTGCTGACCTCTCTGGCTGGGCAGCAGTTTCTGGTACTATGTCCTGGCTTTGCAGATGAACATGACTTTCATGGTAACTGGTATGTATACTCAACCTGTCCCCATGCTGTAGCAGAGGCTGTGCTTCAGAATAGTTACTGCTCGCCCTCTTAGAGATCCCATAAGCTTTAACCAAGAGCTAGATACACTCTGGCTTATGTCAAGTACAGAAGAAACTGAAAAGGAAATTAAGCTATAGGGTCTCAAGCTGAGGACTGTCAATTCTGTCTTAAAAGGCAATTCTGGCAACAGAGGCATGGATGAATTAGAAGAACAATCTGGAGGCTATAGCAGTAAGTCAAGAATTAATTATGAGGGGAGTGGCAGCAGGAAAGAAAGAGAGAAGAATGGAGGAAAGAAGGAAGGAAGAGGGGGACAAGGGAGGGATGGGTGAGGGAGGACAACCCAATACGAACCCAAACTGTAAATGTGTAGCTGTCTGTGAACACATAAAACATAAATGAAAATCGAAGAGCACAATTCTCTTGTTTGAGTTTTGGGCTGCTAGTCTGACACAAATTGAAGATGCTGCTAACACCCAACTCTGAGCATGACTAGAGGAAGATGCTGAGGTGAAGGTGGTAGGAGTTGACTGTGATATCTTTTTGAAAACTTCCTCATGTCACTAACGTATGCTGACTACCAAGATGACTTTTCAGATGACTTACATGGGATGAAGCTAGTATATTTGGTATAGTCTTCACTGACATTGTGAAGTACTTTTATATAGTCTTGGAGGAGCATATGTAGTTTTATAAAGAACAATCAAAGCGTGAATAATGTTCATCTTACTAGAGCAATGAACAAAGTTGTAAGTGTGTAGACTCGGCTTACCCAGGACGACACACTCAATCTCGTGCCATGCTGAGGCACTTTACCCTGATGTGGCCATGGAAATGTAAAGAAGGAACTGACTGTGGTGAACCTATCTACTGGGACAGTGATCCTGTGGAAGAGAGAGCCATACTGTAGCACTCATATCTTGGGAACTATGTGAGGAGAGCAAGCACTCAGAAGACAGTTCTCTGCAGCATGGTAATCTGGAAAGGTGATTCTAGGGGTGCCAGAGTCAGCCCCCCCCCCTCTGAGGGAGGAAAGAAGGCTGTTAAGTAGACTATAGCATGGCTAAGATATAATATGGTACAGATAATATAAGTAATAAATTCCAAATAACAGGTATTTAGAGGAAAGGGGGAATGAAAGAACTGGTAAAAAAAAAAAAAATGAGTTGGGACTTCATTGGCCATACAATGGAGACGCTACTAAAAATGAAGTAGGTTCTGCAGGAAATAAGGAAGGCCAGGTTCCTTAGAGCAACCCTAACCT
Organism: Mus musculus; assembly: GCF_000001635.26. Taxonomy (NCBI): domain Eukaryota; kingdom Metazoa; phylum Chordata; class Mammalia; order Rodentia; family Muridae; genus Mus; species Mus musculus. The sequence goes on along the minus strand of NC_000068.7, from coordinate 137,009,690 downwards.
TATGAGAAAAGCAATCACCTAAACACATATGTACTGTATTTTGTAGACCATAGACTGCCCTGCATGGTAGAGAGACAACAAAGAGTATACAGGGCAGACCTGGTCCATGGGAGGCTCACACACTGTGGAGAGGTAGATGTTTGTCAAATGGTAGGAGGATAAGTTTAGGGTACCTGTAATCTACAAACAGGGAGATTGTGCTGGGTACATTGACTAGAGAGCTGATGATAACACAGAGCAGGGAAGAAAAGGTTCTGATTTGAGTCAAGCTTTCAGAACGATGGAACTCTAGGAGAAAGGAATCAAGTCAATGGCACTTAAACAAGAGAAAGGAAAAGTGGTACTGTATGACTGGCAGCTCAGTTCCCCAGGGGTCTTCATCATAGTGATCCTGAGAATATCCTGAATGGTTTTCTACAGAGTTGCACAAAATCAAACCTGTGATTTTTTTAAGGGACGGCCTAAGTATAGAATGGACAGAATGTGGCACACTGGCCATATGAAAGGTACCATGAGGTGCCTGCTACAGTTCTCTAAGTGAGGGAGAAATATAAACTACCTCATGGCTACTGGGGAAGGGGATGGCCATGGTATAAACCTCAACAAATATGCACAGAAGTTATTGAAATGAGGGGAAGAGTCAAAATATGGGGCTACCCTGAAAATTTTACTTTCAAAAAAGTTTGTATATGTGTACATATATATCTATCTCCTGGTTTCCTCTGGTCACACAATCATCTCACTGCACTAAATACTGTATCCACTCTATTAATGGTCATCAGATGCTGCATAAGGCAAACACGGCCTGGTTTGTGGTGGTACAGTTAAAGTCCAGAGCAGGTGACAACAGAAAATCCATTTGCTGGGGAATAGAAGACAGATGGCTCAGGGGTTAAGGACTTGCTGCAAAAGCATGAGCAATGGGATTTTGATCCCTCCAACGCACGTAAATGCCAGTGGGCATAGCTGCATGCCTGGAAGGGGGCGACAGGCTATCTTTAGAGTAAGACTTGCCATATAAACAAGTGCTGGGCTCAACTGAGAAAACCTGGCAATGAATAAGTTGGAGTGGATAGTGATAATTCGTGACTTCAACCTTGAGCCTGCACAAATGTGTTTGTACACGTACAGACACATACACGTACACATTCATACATATATACACATATATCATTATCTTTAAAGTGGTCTTAGAGGCTGGGTGTGGTACATGACTGTAATTCTAGCATTTGGGAGACTATACCAAGAGGATATCAAGATTGGGGCTAGCCTGGACTCTGAACAACTCAGGGAGACCCTATTCAAAATAATAAAAAAGAAATGAAAAGAAAAAGTTATAGTTCATATAGACCACTAATAGAACATGTGCTGAGTTAATGTAACCCCACTTGTGTGCACCCATGTGTACATGCACACACACACACACACACACCCAACTCTAATCAGTCCCCAAAACAATATTAAATCAGACCCTGAAATAACAAATATATACATTATTAGAATGTCAACTGCACTTTTCTTTAGAACTAAGAGTATCAGATGCAATCCAAATTCCACCAATACATTAAGAACACTGATGTTTAATAGAATACTTAATTTATACTCATCAAAAATAGCAATGTGGACCAGGAGTAAGTCAAGGCAATCTTGAAAGACTCAGTACAAGCTATAACATATCAGGAGGCTCTAGAACCAGCACCAGTGGCAGACACTAAAGGCTACAGCAGAATGGCAAGCTCAGAAATTAAACTTCATTTCAATACCAAATGCTTATTAATAAGATTACCAAACCCATTCAATGTGGAAATCAGCCGTTTAAGCAAAGAATACTAAGAAAACTGTGGACATCCACATGAAAATGAGTTTAAATTCCATAGAACTTCTGTTTTTAGAAGAAAAATTTTAAAAAACGTTTCACAAAACAGGACTGACAATGATTTCCACAGACATAGCATCTAAGTACTAGCAACAAAAGAAAAAAGTGGTATTTTGGCTTTAGCACATTTAAGGCCACACACACACACACACACACACACACACACACACATGTATGTATGTATGTATGTATGTATGTATGTATATCTATGCCAAGGTAAGCCACCAAGAGATTAAAAAGACAAACCACAGAATTTGAGAAAATATTTGTCAATTACATAGTCAATAAGGAATGTTAATATGCATAATTTATAAAGCCCTCTAAAAACTTTCCCTCAAAAGCCCAGTTAAAAATGGACTAGGCATATAGTCATTTCTCAAAAGAAAAAAAAGATATATGAATAGCCAATGAGTACATAAAAAGATGGCCAGCATCACTATTCACCAAGGAAATAGTACCAAACCAAACCAAACCAAACCAAGACAAACAAACAAGAGCCAAAAAGCCACAATTAGAGATTGTTCCACATATGTCATGATGGCAATTATCAAAGTATCAGAAAATAAGGGTCGGCAAAGGTGTAGAGAAAATAGACCCCTTGTACAGTGAGTGAGGATGTAAAATAATGCAGTCATGCGGCAAATAATATATTAGTACCTCAAAAACATAATCAAAAGAATTACCCTGTGATCCAGACATTTCTAAGTGTATATTTAAAAACCCAAAGTCCTGAAAAGATAATTTGTATATCAGTGTTCACACACTATTGTTCATACGAGTCAGAGCATAGAAGTGATCATCAACAAATGAATGAACAGACAATGTGTCATCCACTATAAGATTTCAAAAGAAGTGAAATTCTGATAAATGCATCACTAGGAATGCTGAAAACCTAACTGTAATGAAAATAAACCAGAGAATAAGATGACAAATATCATATGACTCACTCATGGAAGATACTGACTGTAGTGAGCTCAAGAAAATCAGGAAGCAGGACCTCTGCTACCCAGGGCTCAGCTAGAGCATGAGGACACATTATTCCTAGGTACAAAGTCCTACTGGACAGTGACAGACTTCTGGAGATTGGTAATGGCAACAGTTGCACAAAAATGGGAGCATACTTCTGCTGCCAAAGTAAACACTTCAATAGTTGTTAAATAGTAAATTTTATCTGTACTGTACAACAACAACTTTACCAAACAGTGACACGGGAAATTTTATTTTAGTAATATATTAATTAGGAGGGGGAAACGGTTACAAAACTGTGTATAGACTAAGCTCCCTTTGTCTGTTTAATCAATAAATCTTTTCCTCCACAAAAATGAGGATGTTTTCTTGTCTCTGAGAGAAGCTGGGTACTGAGTATGTAGCCTCAAACACACTTTAGCTGCCAGGGCAGGTTTGGGAAGGGAAGGGTTGGTTGAGAATCAGTACTGATCAAAGCACCTATTGTAACAGCTGCACTAGAGTCGGGAATCGGAGAATCTTGCTCAATTCTTTTCCTGTTGCACTGGTGAAAATATGAGCTTGTCCAGGTCTAATTGCGGTACAAGGAGTGCTTCTCTCATAATTTAAAGCAGCCCTGAGTGGCAAATCCCCTGGAGCATCTCCTGGATCAGTGTTCCACAACCTTTCTAATGCTGTGACCCTCCAATACCGTTTCTCCATACGGTTATTTTCTTGCTACATGATAACTGTAATTTTGCTACTGTTATGAATCATACTGTAAATATCTGATATGTAGGATATCTGATATGCAACCCCTGTGGGTGTCATGGCCACAGGTGGAGAACCACTGGATAGTAATATTGCTTTGTTTGGAAATGAAATTCTCTCAAGCCTTCCAGTTCAGGTAACAAAAACTACTTCTCTATTTATCATCTATACAAGGTAAGCACTCTAGACCTAGAGCGATTTCAGGAGTGTGTAATCCAGTATTTTTCCTAAACATCTTCTGTTAGCATAACGGGGCTCACAGCAGTCTACCACTACAGTCTGATAAATAGCATGCACTGACTGTATCACAGACTGCTATGAAATGCTGATTTTATGTAAGAAACAACCAACCAAAACAAAACAGAGAAACAAAGCAGAAGACCAAGAGAACAGAAAAAACAGTGGAGTGGAGTTCATAAGAACTGGGTCTGGATTCCAGCTCTGTCCCCTGTGGTCACTCAGCATGTCACTGCATCTCTATCACAGGTACTGAGGTAAGTACTGGGGTCAAGAGGAGGGAAGGAATGTGTCAACCTTGCTTTGGTTGCTCTGTGCCCTGTGGCTGTCCTGTCATCCCCGGCCTCTGCCCACTACAGGCAGCACCCACCCCATGCCACTCCTGACAAGCAAAACTCTGCACACATTTCCAAATGCCCTCCAGGAGTATCAGTGCTCCTGTCTGAGAACATTTGAAAGAGAATGACATATGGGAAAACATTCTAAAAAGCAAAGGACAGCGAATCAAGTGATGTCAGTATTAATATAAATTCATTTAAGACTATTTGTCAAAAAACCAAAAGAGACCTTTAAAATGTTACAGTTTCCTTAAGAATGTTTTATTTGCTATTTTTATATATTTTGCCTATCATTAAAAGTCCTTTAGGGCTTTCTGGCAAATGTTTGTTCCTCAAACACAAGTATCGTCATCACAGCATAGTTTTAAATGGATCACTATGCGGACATGACAGAGTGAAATATAATTGCAATCTCTACAAAGCTGAAACTTTACTTTCTTTGTCCAAAATTGCAGTGCTTGTTGCCTACCTTTTAAGGACAAGGGACTGGATCTTGTGAATTCTGCACTTGATGGCTTGCGCTGTTTATAAATGCCCACATACTCCTTAACTCTGGAATCAATGGTTTCTTTTAACAGCAAACAAACTTCCTAAAGTAAATTTAAAACATTAGACATTTCTAGTTTAATGCAATGGGGAGAAGCAAAATTATACATATTGAGAAAGCAAATGCTTTTCAGCTAGCTTTTAAGCCTAGCAGTTATGCTGAAATGAACACTGTTCATCACTGCACTATTAAACATACTATCAAAGATGGCTTCAAGCCTGATGCTGGCTTACATCATTTTCTCTCTACCTCAGTTTTACAATATCAAATGAAAGACTTAAAAGCTTACTTCAAGAGCAGGATGTGACTTCAAGAATGTTTTCATAAGTATCAGTCTATCACACTGTGATGGAGAGAAGAGACAAATCCCATGGAGCTCTACATGGGTGGCAGCACAGTCTCAGGGAGGTAGTCAGAGGCAGAAAGGAGGGTAAGAATATTCCTACTGTCACTGCAGGTGGCATGGGACAGGTCACAGCTGCCAGCCCGCTGGCCCCATGGTCTCACTGCACTGTTGTCCTGTTTGCTGATACAGTGTTCTTTGTATAAAGAAAGCCAGAAACACTGAGAATTTTGTTTCAAATTTAATTTTTATATTTTAGTGTTAAGTGAATACCATTATTCACTAGTTTCTGGTTTTAGGATTACAAACACAAGAGAGTCAGAGTGGTGGGTTAAATAGAAAACGGGGGAATCCAGTAACGTGAACTTACCACTCTTGTGGTGGTGGCATAAACCCCATTTGCTTTTTCAAATCACAGTATGATTCTTCATTCATTAATGATAAAAATAGCTTCTCAGGTCTCTGATGTAGATTAATGTTATTAGGTAGCAGAACTAGGCTTGAACTAAATTTCAGCATACCATATTAATAAATTTCTAGAGATATCATTTGGCTTATAATATTTGTAAAGAACAACAACCAAAAATAACTCAGAAGTCCAAGTCCACATTGGAACTATCAGTGTTTTATGTGGTGATTCCTGCATTATCAAGAAAATGTAATTTACTACAGGATATCAGGGTACATATATACAGGATACATATAAAACTGACACCAAATGAGTAATAAATCCTAGATCAATTCCCAACAACTCTGAAGCACTCTCAGAGTTCTTCAGGTCACCTCAAACCTGTTTCACTTGTTTCTCAGACATCACAGGTTGGTCTTTTAAATGCTTCATAATTACAACATAAACCAGGTTTTTGGCTGCTCTTTAGAGCAGCCATAGTGAGTTCCTTTCCTGCAAACACCCCTTAAATAGTATATAAAAAACCCTTGGTTTGACACATACACAGAAATTTCTACATAAAATACAAATACCAGTCTTCTCTCTCTTGATTTTTATTGTAACTAAAAGATGCATTTCTTTGTGGGATATAAAGATATCCATTTGCAGCTGAATGCCTTGGCACTGTTGACAGAACACAAAGGCAGCCTTGCCTCATACTGTCGCTCTAGCAATTAAATAATTTCTGCTTCACATGGAGGGTTCAACTATGACTGAGCTAGAAAATATGTGGAAGACACACAAGGCAACAGGGATTGCTAAAATTTGGCCATAAATACCCTATAAGGCTAGGACTAAAAATAGTAAGACAAAAATAGAGGCCATACACATGAAGCGTCTCACTATAGTACAGGCGTTCCTTCTGGGAAGCTGGTTTTAGGAATTAAAGACAGCAATGGGCAGAGTGGGAAAAGTCCCTAAGAACTGATGGTGCCAGACATGGTGAAGCAAATAGAGTTGTACAGGAGAAAACAGCCAGAGAAATCTGAGAGGTCGGCGAGAGGACGCAGGAAAACTCCATGACTGGGAGATAGACACTGCCTCTCAGGGCTAATGGGGCTTGTGCTAATAACTTCTGCAAGTTTACAGATGGGACCATTTCGGTTTGCCTCTTGAGTGCAAAGACTTCTTGAACTGGACTCAAATAAAACGTATGTTTAATATATTAACCCAGTCCTCTTTTCATACAAAGAATGCAATCAAAAAGGTTGTTTATGAAACTTCAATCATAAGGTGATCTAAAGGCTAAAACCAACAAAGCACTGACTGAACAATGTAAAGCAGTAACCTTTCTTTAACTCTCCTTTTAAAGCATGCACATAAAGTATTTCAGACTAGCTCTAATGTCAATGACGATGTATTTTGAAGAAACAGCCTAAAACAGAGATAGCGAAATATTGACTTTACTTTGAGAGGAATGCTCAACTTATTAGAATAAGCAGACCTCTTGCAGTAACCACCAAAGCACCTCTCTGCAGGTCCCACCATGCACCTCTGCTAAGTCATGCCTAACTGTTCTAGAGTAGGCACTAGTTGGAAGAGCACAGCACCTTGTGGCCCCTTGACAAGAAATCTCACCTCATGCTTTGCAGGGCATCTATCCAGAGCATTCCATATCAACTACTTCTTGATCAAAACTGCCTAAATACCAACACTAAAGGTCTACAGCTGAAGTAGTCAAACTGTGAAAGAGCATGGGAAAGTTGGAGTCTGGAATTAGAGATTTTAGAAGCTATCAGAAGCTACTGGGGTGAGGTCCCTTATGTGAAATATTAGGCACTTTGTTATAGTGAACTCACTAATTTGAATCATATAGACATGTGTAAGTGATCTAAAATCTGAGATTGAAGAAGGTAAATGGTGGAGAAAGATTCTGACCTGCTAAATAGAGAGTTTTCAAGAGGACAGCCCATAATCAACTTCCTTAGTGATAAAACAACCATACCAGTTCTTGTTTCCTCTTCTCAGCATTGGGTCACTGAGTATCCTTGCAAAATAATGACCACAAAGTACTACTGGTATTTCTATTTGATGGAAAATGTATTTTTAAAACTAATTTGTGGGTGGATAGATTAGTCTTAGTGAACTGAACTCACAAATACCATTCTCCATCCAACCGTTATTAGTCTTGTTATCATTCAATATTAGTACAACTGACTATTATTCACTTCTCGAAGAGTCATGGCAGCAGATAAATACTATGAAGGAAAAAAGGACCAGCATATTTTGAAAGTTTTAAAATTATATCTACTCATTTATTTCTGGTGTATATTAGTGTAGTTGTGTGGGCACATACAAGCTGTAGTGTATACGTGCAGGTCAGAACTAACATCTTGCAGGAGTTAGTTCTTTCGTTCTACCTTGTGTATCCTGGGGATACACATACTGTTGGGCAGTATGCACCTTTATACTCACAGAGCAATATAGCTAGTCTGTTTTGAAACTTTTGAACAGGGTATGCCTCACTATCTGTCCCTGATCTCTATAGAAGGAAAGAAATAATGTTTCTACACTATAGGAGCTCACAGAAGTATTGAAATCATAGGAGACTAAAGCCTTATCTGGTCAAACTCTCATTTTAAGAGGAAACTGAAGCTCCCAGGAAGGTCAAATATCATAGAATGAATTCTTAAAGTCAAGAGGTAGAAAGATAGTTAGAAACCCTAGAATAACTGTTGACTCCTCAGTAACTTAACTTTTTAAGGTTTTGACTTTGATGTGTGTGTGTGTGTGTGGTGTGTGTGTGTGTGTGTGTGTGTGTGTGTGTGTGTATGTGTGTGTGTGTGTGTGTGTGTGTGTGTGTGTGTGTGTGTTTGTGACATGTGTGGGTCATGACCATGGACAAAAGAGGGCTTGAAGCCCCTAGAGCAGGAGTTATTGGTAGTTGTGGGCTGTCTGAATGGGTGCTAGGAACTTAACTCAGCTTTTGAGAACAAGACACCTCTTTCGTTCTATAATAGCCAACTACTAACTAGAAAGAATTACTAATGGAAAAAATAAAGTCGTGACACATTTTCTATGTTAGGTTTGGACGGTTGAACAAATAATTACGAACAATAAGAGATACTTTTTTACTTAGACAAACTGTTCATGTGGCATTAGCCACTCACCTAGTGTTTTAGGCAGACCCTCAACTTAAGCCAACAGAGGCTTACAGAATGCCTTAAAGAACTGTAGTACATTTTGGGAGTAAACAGTAAACTAATTCTATTTTTCTTAAATATTTCTAGGCTATGAAGCTCATCTAACGGGTTTTTCCTTCAAATTTTCCTAAAATTTCATGTGTTAACAGACCAACATATTCCAAATCTATGTTGTTCCAAGTCAACTGCACATCCATACTAACTCTCTGCTTTACTGGATAGTCAACATGAAAGGAGGAAGACTGGAATTCCTCTTCACTTGTCAAGGCTCATGACAATGAAAAGAGGCAAAGATCAAAGTGAGGATTAATACAGATGTGGCGATTAGCCTCCTGTGAACTCCACACCTGTTACAGGTGCTGCCATTCTTCTCATCTCTTCAGATCAAAATCCCTGCTCACTTGGACTAGTCTGACTTCCTCTTCTTCCCTTTTTATTATTGAGAATAATTTTCCTCCAAGTGGAGGGAATTCGAATTTTGGGTTTAAATAATAGAGCCTGGGATGAGGACATAGAGAGTGTAAGGTGCACATGTGCACACACACAGTCAGCACATGAAACATGGCTCTGTCAGAAGAGCATGAGTGGGCACACATGCATGCTTCTCTCCAGACATACTCCTGCCTTTCAGTGAACGCCTAACAATCACCCTTTAAAAAAAAAAAAAAAACACTAAGGAAATAGAAAGCTCAGAATAGCTGACTAGCTGACATTTCTTCTATCTGGTATTACAAAAAACATTATTTAAAGATAAAAGTGTTTCTTATACCTCTTTCTTCTGTTCAGAAAACCAACTGGAGTCTCTGTTTGAACCTTGTGGCAATACATGAAGATCCACCAGGACTGCGAAGTTCCCACACTGAAAGAGAAGAGGTGAATATTTATCAATGGTAGAATGTGTCTATGCAGGTCATGCCCAACAGAGAACTCCAGAGGATGTCACAAACTGTACATACACAAGAAGGACAACAAACCCACCCTTGGGGCGGAATCTCAGCATGGCTCCTAGTGTTCACAAGTCCATAATTATAGTGGAGATGTTAAGAAGAAATGCAGGCTTAATTAGGATGGAAATGACAAAATAACTATTTCTAGACCACACCTTGAAAGAGGATGACCAGACAGCTCCATGGTAGCTGGAAGTCTGCCAAACATCGAGAGAAGTAGAAGAGGACAGTACCAGGTAGCCTCCAGAAAAGAACAATTCTGTGAAGAGCCTTTCTCCTCCATGGTAAAGAATCTATATAAGTTATTGCCTTTTTTTAAAATATAAGAACTAGCTGCACGAAAGAGCATGGGATAGGAATAAATACTCAGGAAAACAAGAAAGAACCAGAGAGATAAGGGGGTCCAAGTTGGATGCCAGTTACTGAAACTGAGGAAAGTCTCCCTTAAATATGCTATGAATTTTCAAAGCCTCCTTTCTTACTTTAAGAGAAAAGATGAAAATACTGTATGTCTATAATACAATAGAATAGCCAACTAGGTCCTCAAAATATGGCTATCATGACTTAAAGTTGGCATTTTAATTTCATTTTATGTCAATTTGTTAAGCCCATGTAGCTAATGTCTCCGTACTGGTCAGCAGCCACATGGGTCTCATGAAAAGCTGTAACTAGGCTGGAGACATGACTGAGAGGGTCAAGGGCCCTCTGTGGAAGTGTGAGTCCCCACGCTCATTAGTACCTCAGGTCTCAGTGCTGATTCCAGAGGCTTACTGAGCAGTCAGTCAAACAGAAATGGCAAGCTCCAGGTTCAAGAATGGTTCACCTGATGCTGAACCTCTGGCCTCATGCAGGAATTCATTCAGGGGACCATGCAGGGAAGCTCACAGGAGTGCATGCAGAGGAGTGCGTGCATGCATACACACACACACACACACACACACAGCACACAGAGGCTGTAGCTTTATAAATGTTCACACATCAGAAGTCACTTCTGAGATTCCCAAGATAACAGTAAACAATACATTAGAAAGAAAAAAACAGGCAACCAAGATCATAGGTTGAGGATGATGTCAAAGAGCCCCTGACAATTCATTCTACAGACCTGTAGCAAAGTCACTTTTATACATCTCTAACTAAGGAAGCCTTTAAACTTTCCTTTATAAACTTTTGTGAAAACATGGCCAAAGTAGATTCAAAAAATGGTGCTAGAACATCAGCCACAAACACAGGAAAAAAAAGAAAAAAGAAACTTAACTGGTATCTACCTTATTAACAATTATAACATTTAGTTTGAGATAAATTATAGACTTAAGCATAATAACCAAAACATTATTACTCTTATCACTGGGGCAGGAAAAGATTTTATACATATGATCCCGGAAATTTAAAACATTGAAGAAAAAATTGTCGATTAAAGTGGACATAAACAATCAAAGAAATTTCTGCTCATCAGCGGTACTATCAGTGAAATGATAAGTTTGCCACAGACTGGATAAAAGACATTTATAAATACACATGTCTGACATGCAGGACTGACATCCAAATATGTAAACAACTTCCACAGAGTCACAGAATTTTTTAATCTAAGCTGAAATATGTACCACAAATATGAAAAATGGGTGACTGCACTTGAAAAAGTATTGAATTTGACTGATGCCAGGGAAACTCATTTCCTAATTAACTGCCACAGCCACAGCCACAGAATGGATTCAAAGTACAAAGACTGACACCATACCAAATGGCAGGAAAGAATGGAGCAGCCCAAACTCATACACTGTTGCAAATGCAACTGGGTTCATCCACTTTGGCAAAAGGTTTGCCAGCTTTCTATAGCAAGCCATGTACTTACTGACTAGGCCAAGGAGGCCATCTTATAAGCTTATCTGAGCTCTGTTCCCACTAGACCAAACTGAAGACAGACTCAAGGACCATCAACAGGAGAATAAACTAGTATTCTACTCACACAATGGAATCGCATTAATCAAAATGTTGACACAACCCACAGACTCATCTCAAAACCAGGATGAGTTAATGAGGCCAGTTTGATGAACACCTACTGTATGGCTCTGACAGTTCACAACAGCAAGAGCCATGTGTGGTGAAAGTGGCAGGGCAGTGTCTGCATGGCATAAGAAGAAGACAAATGACAGGAAGATGCAGTGTTCTAAAAAGGGACCTTGGTTGTACATATAAAAGTGGCTCTTCTTACCTTGTATGAATTACTGATCACTAATAAATAATTTTAAAATGTAAGTATAATATCTGAAACTGTGTGCAAATTATATAACCTCTTATAAGGATAGTGTATTGTGGCTGTCTGATTGCAATTTAGTTTGATGCATCAAAATTATTATTATTATTATTATTATTATTATCATTATTATTTTGGGTTTTTCAAGAAAGGGTTTTTATGTGTAGCCTTGGCTGTTCTAGAACTAACTCTGTAGACCAGGCTGACCTCAAACTCAAAGATACTCGTTCCCCTGTCTCTTCCTACCAAGAGCTGAGATTAAAGGTGTGTGATTCTATTGCCCAACCAGAATTGTTTTTTAATTAAAGAAATCCAAGAGAATATTAGAAAGCCATAAAAAGTATCAGTATGTCAGATACTAAGATTGAGAACTGTTTGGTGCAATGTAAATCTCTGTATGAATTATGATGAAAGGCTGATGTTTTGTGGGCTGTAGCAAAACAATGTTTGAAAACCACATTCAAGTGTATGGATGGCTACACTCAGATTATGTTCTCAATTGTTGATTATAGATCTAACCTTTAAGGATGCTGCTGCCACCAGGTGGAGGTCATATGCCACAACTACAAGATCTTAGCTGGTGGATATTAACATTTTGTGTGCCCTGAGTCTTTCTTTAGCCAACTGAGAATCTTATAAAATGTACCAAGAATGCATTTTAAATACATAAAATGAATATAGGAGATACAAAAGAAAACTGATTCCACTGAAGTATATTTATCAAAATCTTAAAAAGCAACTCCAGTTGGTGATACTGTAATAATGCATGCATGGTTTGCAGGGGCTGACTCATATCTGATGGGCCCAGTAACAACAGCTAACTGAAGAAAGGGAAGAGTGCTGTGATATTTTCAGATATGTTTTCTTGTGCATGGTGTTCTTCAATAGGATGTTAAGCGGCTTCTGTTCTATACTGTATTGGAATGAAGAAACCTGAGAACCAGAACCTGAGGCCTCTGTCTTCCTCAACTCATCCATCATTATTGTTTGTGCTGGAATTACAGTAACAACTGGGCTCATCTTCCCCAGAAGGAGATCTGGGATGAGCAGATTTCTGGGTTGAATATGAGTGATGACAAGGGAAGAGTGGAGCTGAGCGAGAAGCCATAGCAGAGAACCTAAAGCCTAGAAGAGAGGCCTAGGAGGCACTTTAGGATATGGGTTCTGGTATCTACATATCTTTAATATTAGCCTTAATATTAAATTAATACTATTCTTTAAAATCACTTTGCAACAACCATAACAGACAAAGAGCTGTGATTTCTAATGGCCATAAGCACTGCTACTACCACTGTATTTTAGATCCTCCAGTCATAATAAAAAGTGGCCTACCTTCCTTTATGAGAACTTGGTCAAAATCAAGCTCTAACTTTCCCGTCTAAGTCCAACGAAACACAAGGTTCAATCTGGCGTTTTTTCACACCCTGATTGATTATACATTAATTAGATTTTTTCTTTCTTTGAATAAATAAGGTATCAAATCTTACACTGGCAATGTAGGAGAGGACTTTGCTAGATTTCTGGAAGATTCTATGCTTGGCAGGCAGTGGTTCTCTCTGGGCAACCACCAGGCCTTGTTTCTCTCTAGCAGGAGCTTGGATAATCTGCACTAATCAGAACCATTGTGTCTCCTAAAGTTCTCTGCTCTCAAAGCTCTGCTTCTTTCTCCCCTGAGTAAACAGAGGGGAACAAACTAGGCCTCTGAGCACAGAGGAGGCACAGCTTCCCTTCCTCCTTAGCCTTAATTAGGAGCTTCTTTCTACTCTCAGAAGAAACACTCTGCAGCTCTCTTCAGATCAGGAAACCTGGGGAGCATCACTTCTTCCACAGGCCAGAGTGGGTCACTCAGGAAGGGATTCCAAGGGCTTTGAGAAATAGCTTCACATTGTTAGGGAGGAATGCTAGTGTGCAGGGGATTCCACTGGCCTGCCCTCAGGGACCTACCAATTACTTTAAGTCATGAATTGCTACCACTGCCAGGTGAACATCAAGTGTGTGCTGCACACAAAAGGACCCACCCTCCATTCAGCAGCTCTCTTTCAGTCTGTTCCTAGCATCCTCTCTATCTGTTCTCTGCAGATGTACCGCCCCCTCCCCGACCCCTGCTCTCATGGCCCTGCTGTCTATGGACATGTTCACCTGCCTGCCTCTACCACCTTTCCAGGCCCTAACTCCTCTACCCTCCCCAGTAAACAAACCCCCTTTACACCATATCTGTTGCATGACGTAATTTCTCAGGGTATACCTTGGCTGGGGCCTACAAAGATGATATGTCTTGCCACATTATATTTTATAACATTAGTACTGTAACTCAGAGGAATGTTAGCCTACAGGTAAATTCCCCGGCCTGCCCCAGGGACCTAGCAATTACGTACCTCATCACCTGCTGCCACCAGGTGCACCAGGTGTGTGAAGCCAGCAAAAGAACCCACCCACCACCCCAGCTCTTCCTGCATGTCCTCTGAGTCCCCGCTTGGTCCTTCTCTGCTCTCTCTCTCTCTCTCTCTGCCATCACGGATCTGCTATCTGTCTGCTGTCTACATGTGCACTTGTCTGCCTCTACCCCTTTCCCAGGCCCTCACTCCTCTCCCCTCCCCCAGGTCTGGAGCATAGCTTAAATTCTCAGTCCTGCCACAGATAGCCCCTCGCTTCATTATGTTTCATAACATAGCCCATGCATTTGGTTGTATATACACAGGCCAACTTATTCTTTTCCTTTCACCCCTCCATCTAGAAATGGCAATCCAAAGCCCTGGGAGATACCTCAACAATGCCTTTTCCCTAACCTTCTGGAATAGGTTGCTTCATCTTGTAAGTTGTGTTTTTTAATGTGTTCTTAGACATCCATCCACTCCTTTTCTGCTGCTTTGCCCACCCCCACTTAGGTTGTCAGACCCTTTCCTAGTAGTGTCTCACATGAACCTGTAATGCCACCAACAGAGTATGCCTACTCTAGCCAATCTGAGCCTTTCACCAGACCTCACTACTCTGTTTCCTGCTGAGTAACCATCCTCCAAGCACAGTGGGCCCTGAGTTCTTCTGAAACGTTTATCTTCCTCCTCTGGATCACACACATTCTTAACGTGCTTACAGACTTCTGCATTAAATGGTCTGTGGAGGAGACTTCCCTGCTAGAACGTGAGCTCCAGCAGAAATGTGTCCAGACCAGGGTCGACTCTAATCCCCTGTGATTAGCACTCTAGCAGCCCATAAACATGCTTCATATTTAGTGGCAGAAAGAAAGAAAATATGACAGAACAAACTGTCCTACGTTTTAGGCACATCAGCAAGGTAATGACTCAAAAGCCTTTCTAGAAACAAGGCCATGGCTATTCATCCCAGTGAATGAACTAATACCTTCCTCTCTCCTTACTGTATAGCGATAACAGCTGTCATCAGCAGTGGTGAAGGGTTTTTTTTTTTTTTCCAAGATTTAAAATGCAAGGATCCTGGGACTACCTGACCCTAAGTCAATGGCAGATGCACATGTTGGTTAGTTCACCTTCAGAAGGTTAGCTCTACGTTGTGCTCTCTTGGAGTCTTCAAAGAGACCTTGTATGCTGACTTTACAAAAATATAACATAAAAGTGAAAATGTTTGCATGAATCATTGTGAAAATCAACACAAAGCACAGATATAGAAGGGTTTCCATATTGGCTGAGTCCCACACCAACAGAGGGGCACAGAAACAGGGTACTGCAGCACGTACCATAACCTCATGGTACTCATCTACCACAGTGTTCATCCAAAGATCAGAGGCAGCAGAGAAAAGGCCCTTGGTGAGTCCTAGGAAACAGCAAGCCGTGGAGCAAAACCAACCACAGCACTCAGAGAAAGTGGCCCCAAATAGTTCTATATGCTTAAGTCTCATAATGCAGACCTATGGGTCAATGTCAGCACAGGATAAGATAGATCGGGGCAGGAAGCCTCGGGTTACAGAGGAACCCAGAAAGGCAGAGGGAGCAAGGGGCAGGCAAGCTGGAAAGCTCTCTAAGGCAGAAGAGAGGTTCATGGCAGGCAGTGGAAACCAGGGTCAGGCAGATGTATTCAAATCCAACTGCACAAAGAAGACACAAGGGAAGGGCATCCTGAGGGAAAGGGGTCCATTAGGCATCAGTTTTCCTGGATGTGAAACAGGAAGACTCCTTCAAAGAGACTTCCACTCTAGATCCCACCTTCATGCATATCTATATATTTGGTTCTACTTGTATACATAATGCTCACCCTTCTGTAAATAAATGTCACCACAAAGACACATAAAATATAGCAGCTTGTCCTGTCTATCATTCCACCGTGGCCCATACAAACACATTACAAAAATCTACAGGATGTAAAACACCCACTACATGGCTAAAAATCACCCAATAAACTACAGGCAATGGAGCTAGAACTGGCCAAGGGAGAGATCCAGGCAAATACTCTTCTCTGTGGCACTTCAGGACATCCCCAGGCAGGACTAACCACAGGCAGCAAGCATGTGACTGTAGCCACAGCTGTCTCACTCAAGGGCCTGCCTGCATTAAGTCCTGCCTTCGGCCTTCCGCCTTCCGGGTTCCCTTGGAGTTGTCAACTCCCAGTACTGTGTATGACACATAGGTGGCAAAGAAAGGTGTTTGCTAAATGAGTAAAAGCATCACTAGGAAAGCTGACTAACCTGCTTGCTGCTTTAGGAGGGACCACCTCCCCTTCTCTTACAGCCTTTCCACAGAATAAGGCTACAGAATCAGGTTCACAGCTTACAAGTAAAGCTACATCACATACAGAAATAGGCAATACACATTTAGTTGAAGCCAACGGGCTATTTTCTCATCTTCAAATCAGTTGGTAGAACAAGATCCAAGGACAAGACTAGGCTCCATGAACCAGATCCATCAGAGGAGAGTTACTGGGGAAAGTCAGGGATGATTTACTCTCGGAGTTCAAGTTTTTCTAGTTAGAACAGACAGAGAGAGACAGGCGTGGCCTATATGAGTCCAAAAGGGGCTGGGACAGGAGAGCTACTTTTTCCCTTTTGTCCGTTGTAGGATTCTAACTACAGGTCGGGGTGAAGGAGTTTACAGTAGATTCCTCACTAAGATTTATCTCTAGTCTAGAGATAAAGAGAAAATGATAAAGAAATGGGAGGGAAAAGCTGAGGGAAAGAACAAGTGGGCTTGATGGCGGCTTCTATAAGGATAAACGAGTAAGAGGCTGCTTGGTGTCTTCTAGCAAACTTTCTGGTTTATTTAGAGAAGAGAAAGCCTTTTGTCTTTTGGCTAGAATAAATGACAGGGCAGCTCACAGACAAGGCTTGGGAAGAGATGCACCATGATGTTGGAAATAAAGCAGTGGCCACTGAAACTAGTGTTAGTAAAGGGACACTTTAATACACACCACTAGGACCTCAGTATAAAACTAGAAACTCTATCTGTCACTGTAGACAGAGCCAAGTTAGGAACAGGCTTCCACACGCTCCTTCATTGTTTTAGGTGTGTTCCCTAGCCATTTTCAAATGTGATCTGCAGTCCTTTCCCCTCAGTTGCCTGACCTATGGCAGGTCCAATGCACATGTAGCAATGAGAAACACGATGGCTCCATATGTCAGCCCCACTCCCTTTACGCCCCTCCAAAGGTGGTATCTCTTGCAAATTCCAGGACATTCTAATTAGACTCTAAATTATCAATTAAAAACCTTTTGCACATATGTAGTGCCAAGTATTTACCTATCTCTACCAAAATCTAATAAATGCTTAGAATTCTTTTGTGGCTTTACTCTGACAACACGGTGCTTCTGGGAAGAGCAGGCAGACGGCTTGTAATCATGCCAAATGGCAAAGTAAAAAATATAAATGCTGCTCTTACATATTTCTGCTACAGAGAACATGAAAGAAAAGATAATTCACAATAAAGTATTGTAGACTCATCAGTCTCCAAAGGAGCAGAACAGAGCAGGTACCATCCAGAGTTAGCAACATAAAGGCTGGTCTACAACATGATCAGGACCAATGATGACTTATGCTCCCTGAAATGGTGTTTAGAAAACAGTACCTG
Organism: Mus musculus; assembly: GCF_000001635.26. Taxonomy (NCBI): domain Eukaryota; kingdom Metazoa; phylum Chordata; class Mammalia; order Rodentia; family Muridae; genus Mus; species Mus musculus. Next base: position 136,991,814 of record NC_000068.7, on the reverse strand, counting down.
TAAATTTCTATCATAAAATCTCTGTGTCTCTCTCTGTCTTTCTCCCCCACCCACCTCTCTTTCTAAAAATGTGTATGTCAGTGTGTGTGTGTGTATATATATATATATACACACACACACACATACACATATACATATTTATATATATATATTGTCTGTGTGTATCTCTGTATATGAGTGTGGGAGGGTATGTGTGTGTGTATGTATATATGTATGTATGGGTGGACTGATGGATGGATGAATTTGTATATTGTGAGTGTATGTGTATATGCATGTGTGTGTGTATGTACATATGTATTAGAAAACAATCTCTTATGTTCCTGACAATACACTAAAAATCAGGTTAACTTGAGCTGAAGGAATTTATAAAATATTATTATGAGTCAAAGAAAAACCCTCTAAATATTCCCCTGGTGACCAATACCTAGACTGAGAGGTAGTTGTAACTGAAGGTAGCCTCAGAGGGAGATTTGTGAACGGTAAGAATGAAGGTGAAAGGGTGGTGGCATAACTTTCCTACCTCCTTGGGTGGGACCAAGTAATCTTTAACCAGGAATTTGGGGATTTTCAGTGACTTAGAGGAATTCCATTTCTTGGGCTAAATACAAAATTATCTAAAGAATACTCCCACAACAATGTCCTTTTCTTCTACTTTAACAAAGAATTTGCCAAATTGTATCTTGCACTTAACCCAATCAAGTTGTCATTCAATTATTTTCTGTGGTAGTAACTCTGTACAAATATTACTTTCTCTGTGTGTGTGTGTGTGCACACGCCAGGCTACACACAACCTGTACAGAGGGGAAAAAAAGAATCTAATTGTGTGGCTACAAACTGAGACATAGCCTTAGGATAAAGACTCCCCACACACTGTGCACATGAGAGGTTCATATTTCTGCAGGGCTCAGGGTCACCAGAGCTGAAGAAGCTCCAAAGAGGCAAGTGGCATGCCCATCTTGTCCTTGCCATACTCTTCCTTTTGGCTATTCTTCTCTGGGGAGACGCTCTCTGTGTGTATAATCTGAAGGGTATTGATCACAACAGCCTCTAGTCTTGATCCCTGTTTCTCAAAGTCCCAGCATTTTCTGTAGCTGGTTTGAGTTGTAAGAAGGAATCTCACCCAAGTGTTCAGGATGAGTGTAAGACCCTGTGGTTACAAGCCTACCGGTGATTCTCATGGCCGCTCTAGTTTAAGAAAGTCTGATATAGATCTCTATGACTGCCAGAGGACTGCTCACAGTATTTTCAGCCTGAGACAGGAATATCTGACAGTCTCACCACATAATGCAACAGAAGGTGGGGCTCACTAGAATATACAATTCCAAAACTCCTTTAGACACCACAATTTTGTTATGATTATGAAAAAAATAGATCCTTTAGTTAGTATGAATTATTGTCTTTAAAAAAAAAAAAAAGACCTCTCTGGCAGTCAACTGTGATATAGAGCCAAGGATGAAAACCACAGATGAAATAATGCCTTTTTTAAGATCTTAAAAATTCACTTCTGGTTTACTTCCAGGTTTTTTTTTTACTAACATGAAACCAAACAACCATGGTATATCTTCCTCTGAAGTAGGATGATAGAGATGGTGATGGAAATCAAAAAGGTTGGATCATGGCTGGCAAGCAGCAAGGACTGGTAAAGAAAGACCAGAAATGGAATGAAAGAAGAGAAACTCCCTGCAGTAAGATTCTGTAACAGTGCTTGTGTTATTTAATGAGCGTGGGTCCCCAGGCTCATAGAGACTGTTTTAGGCACAGGGTGGGGTCACGGGTGGGCACTGGAGAGTGCTGGGGACTGCTGGTAGCACTGAACTAAGAACTGACAGGTGGCTTGGCAAGGCGTGTTTCCAAAGGGACAGAGCAATGGCTTTCATCTCTTAATTCTTAGCAGATTATGAGGGGGGATCAAGATGAAAACCTCTTATTAAAATCAAACTTCCCTTTCTTCCTTGAAGGATTCCTAGACTGCCATACGTGGTAGAAAGTGGGGTGAAAGCACACAGAGACGCTAGTCAGGAGCTGCACTTTCCTCTGTCCTCCACAGTATGCCACTAACTAGAACAGTCTATTACTAACGACCAGTGGCCCTCACTGACAAGCGCAATGGTCTTGGTCATTCTGTTACTTTACCTCTAAGTGTCACCTAACAAAATGGTTCCCTCGCCCTGTCCTCCCCTGCCTTCACCACTAGCTGCTCTTTCTCAGTGTTCTTTTCTAGCTTGCTTCCGTCACAGTGGCCCTGTAATTAGGGAAGACTTGACAGCCCATTCCTTGGGAATATCTTAGCATCATATACACTCACATCTCAAGTTTCAAATATTGGGCAGTTCACAAGCTGACTGAAGGCATTATTATTATTATCAATATCACTATTATTATTATTATTATTATTATTATTATTATTATTATTGGCTTGAATGTCACACAACTCCAGATACATGCACCCAATTGAGAAGCCATGTTTCTCATTTTCACTGAGATATTGAACAAACAATTAAACAGACTTAAAACGATACTGTCCGTATTTTATTCTGGAATCCACTCCCACTGGGTTTAGTTGAGCTGGCTTGGCAAATGGCAACTTTTACCTAATTGTCCAGGCCAGAAACTTGGGACTTTTTTTTTTTAATGTATCCCTTTTTCTCATATTCCACATCAAATCTGCTAGCAAGCCCTAACATTCTATATTTTAAAGGGTCTGGCTGAGGATAGGAGCTCAACATATACTGACAAAATGAACCTAAGAATGTGCAAAGGGTCTTATTGAATTAAAACAAACAAAAATCCCAGGGCAATGGAACAATGGGCTGAATTTGTAGTCATTTAACAACCAAAGCCACAGGGCCAGTAGATAGATATATCCACACATCCTGCAGGCGACTTGAACACTTGTTCCTGGGTTCCAGGATTGTTCTTCTCTTTTCTTTTCTATTCTCTTTTCTTCTCCTCTTTTCTTCTTTTCTTTTCTAAAGGTTTTTGTTCTACCTTTGTCAATATGGTGGAAGATATCAATACATTGAACTTAACTCATAAAATATGTGAAGGATGTTAAAAGATAATTGAATATCCCAAGTAGCAAAAATTAGATCTTGTGGTGTGGGGGATCTGTAAATAGTATCCATATTACTTGGAGGGGTAAGGCCAATCTAACTAGTTAGTGTTTTTATAAAGATAGACCTTTTTATATGCAAAGGACAATATATAAAAATCTAGGAGGTTCAGCACAGTAGCATTCTAAGTTAACTCAGGTTACTAGTGGTAGTATAATTCTGTGGCCATCAAGGACATTAATTTTCTAATAGGCTACTTTAGCATTAATAGTCAGAATAAATGGTAGGATGGGCCTGGCTTTATGTATTTAGTGCTTAATTTTATGCATTTCAAACTGACAGAATCTATCATATAGTCAAGTAAAAGTGACCACAAGGTAGCAGCAATACTTAAAATTGCATCACAAGGACTGTATAGGAAAAGAAAAATAAGTTCCAAACCAAGAAAACAGAATAAAATATAATACAAGGCTTTTAAAGGTAAAGGGATATTCCTTTTTAGATCTGCCTGGCCTTAAGGATAGAGAAGAAGGCGAAGCAGAACAGATCTGAGGAGAAAGCTATATTCATCATGCAAGGAAGAGTTGTAGATTACAAGGGATTTACAGACAGGAAGTGATCTGCCAAAGGAAGTAATCTCACTGCCCAACCCAGAAGATCAAACTCTACAGACAACAAACCCCTAACAGCGGATGACTAAATGAATCACCACACTGCCACTGTAGAACACAAGTTTTTATCTGTGAAAAGTGATTAAAACCACACAGGAGAGGATTGACTGCTTTGCTGCATTTATATCAGCTACTTAAAGCATCCAGGAGTGTGTCTGGGGTTACTTACTGGCTTTTACGTTTCTAAAGTGTGTTCCTAAAGATGGGGACTTAATGACCTCAAGAACCAGAGAATGTATGTATCTATCTTCGAAGGGAAATTTTAACTCTGAAAGCACCTGTTGTATGTATGTATGTTCCCAAGCCTGGCTGAACCTCAATCCCCTTATCTGTTAAACGGGGAGCAATAACGCCTACTCCTGTCAAGATGACATTAGAGAAAGTGAAGTGTTAACAAATAGTAACTACATCATTTACATTGTTATAAATATAGAGGATTTAACAATTGACATCATTCTCAACCAATGAGATTAAAAAAATGGACAGTCCAGTCCAGTCCAGTAGCTTTGTATTATAATGGGATGTTCTTTACCTATTCTATCTTGAGTCACGGGTGAAGTGAGGACAAAGGAAATTGGTTAATTAGGAATTACTCATTAATTTCAAAACATGGATATGGTTATTGGAAAGCCAGTGGACAGTGGAGTTACATTCCCAAAGTGACTCCTTGCTCAAAAAAACCTGGTTACATTATTTTAGGGAGAGACTGAAGCCACAAAGAGCAAACAGCATCAGGAACCCATAATAGGAAGTGCCCAGTGATACAAGGGGATTCCCATCCCACAGGGAACTCCAGAACCCTCCTCAACACTGTCTGTGAGGGAATGAGAGGGACTAACCTGGGAAATTTCTATGAAATTTACCAAAGAACGTGTTAGATCCAATAAAAGTTTTAAAGGTATTTTCCTTATAAACAAAGATAAGCAATAAAAAAGATTACTTAGAAATAGAGGATTAAGACGATTAAGCTCTCATCATCTTTCACTTGGGCCCTACTTTATCAAACAAGAACACAGAATTCAACAATGACTCTTACAATGACCACAGTCCCTGTCTAACCTCCTTGGTGTTGGTGGGAATGACCTTTAAAGTTCCGGGCTGAGTTCCCTCTCTGTGTTCAACTTCTCCCAGATAGAGAAACAACTTTCCACAAAGGGATCAAGAGTTCAAAGGGAATTTTCAATCAATTCCTGCCTAAGGCAGGAAACTGAAATCCAAATGGGACAAGTCTGTGTTAGACAAACAAGGTCAGGGCTGTTGGTCAGAAATGAATTTTTCTTCCTCTGGCCTAATTTTAGAGAACTACAAAGAGGAATAAAGGGAGATAGTTAAGTGGTCACAGGATCTGTTGAGAGCCACCTCCACTTTCCTTTTCTAATTGACTGCTGGGAATAACACCCTCTTCAAGGGATGCTCACAGAGGAAACATGCCAAGACATGAGACCCTGATGAAATGGCTTCAGAAGCTGTAGATCATTAATTAAGAATATTGAGAGAGAGGTTGAAAGCTTAGCTGAACTGAGTGGGAGGGACAACTCAGTATCAGCTGCCTCCTACACATTAGCAATTAAACCTTATAAAGGTTCTCAGTGGAAACTTACATCTCCCAGGCATCCTCCTCTCGGTAAGGGAAGAGTCTCCTGAGGCCACTGAACTCTGAAGACTCTACCACTGACTTAGGAATAATGGTTATAAAATCTGCTGTAAGATGCTCGAGATTCTCGGGACCTGATTGACATCTCCATGGCCAAAAATAGCGTTCCTCAAGCTTCAGTGTGTAAGATTCACAGAAGATTGCTAAGGCTTGCCCTGGAGGGGGAGGGGAAACTGAGAATTTGAACTTCTAACAAAATTCCAAGTAACCTTGATGGACCTGGGGGCCACACTGTGACAATCAGTGACCTATGACAAGTGGTTCCTGTCCCTGGACAAACATTAGGATCATCTGCATGACCCCACCAGTCCTTGCTGGATATGTTTCACTGGCTGCTTTTGTCTGCCTGCCTTCCTTCCCTCCTTTTCTCCCTCCCTCCTCCTCTCCTTCCCTCCCTTCTTTCCTCCTTCGTGTTTTAGAAACCAACACCGAGAATGTTGTCCTGGCATTGTCACATGGACTCTAATGCTGCTTGGGCTTCTCTGAAGGTTCACTGAATAGAACACCTGGAGACAAGGGGGAAATGATAAATTTGTGTGTCTTTCAAACAGGGTAGGCAATGAGTGATGAACTCTGACCTGAGACCTATAGAAGTTAAGGTGCAGGGCTGGTGAGATGGCTCAGTGGTAAGAGCACCCGACTGCTCTTCCGAAGGTCCTGAGTTCAAATCCCAGCAACCACATGGTGGCTCACAACCATCCGCAACAAGATCTGACTCCCTCTTCTGGAGTGTCTGAAGACAGCTACAGTGTACTTACATATATTAATAAAATAAATCTTAAAAAAAAAAAAAGAAGTTAAGGTGCAGGTTATGGTTTCTTTGGAGGGTCCTCCATGGTCTATTCCGTGCGCAGTGCCACCCCTGCTCTTTCTAGATAACATTCTACTCCTTTAATCCTGCGTCTATGCTTCCCTCACTGCCTCTGCCTTAGCATGGCTGGTAGAGAATTAGTGTCCTGAAAATCAAGTTCTATAGTGCCTGTTTCTAATTTAACTGGCAGAAAGGCTAAATATTTTTCTTTGGTGGTGGGGGGAAGCAGCTATATTTCTTTCGGTGCGTGCTTTCTGATTCATTCTACACTGCCCCTAAACAGGACAGTTTTGTCCCATCCTCAACTCCTCAGTTTAAGGAAGCATCAGGCTTTGTTGATCATACATTGGTACCTACTGATGAAGCCTGACAGTGCAGATTACCCAAGATTATTATTATTATTACCCAAGGATTCTTCCATGCATCATAATTAATCTCCCAAAAAGATGTATTTCCTTTTGCTATTAAATTCCTAGGGAAAAAAAAAAACAAACCTAATTATCTTAACTGTTGACATCAAATCGATCTAGCTGAAAAGATAAACATCATGTCTTTATATTCTAATAAAAGGAATAAGCATGGTACCTAGCTTTTATCTGTACTAGTCTTCAGGTTTAAGTGTCAAGTAGCTATTTAATGAGATAACTAAAACTCTACATTTTAAGAAGGATTACATTAAAGGATTTTATTAAAGAAGTACTTAAATGCCCCATAAAACACCATTTCCCTTATAAATATTCACTATGGTTCCTCTGTACAATGTCCATTCATTCACGGAGAACATATCTACTCTACTGGAGAAGAAAAGGGAAGCTGCCAAAGACTAATCAGAAAAGAAACTGCAGGGCCTGTTCTTTGAGTAGCTACTCCACAAAGAACACTGAAATACCATATTCTCTCTGCTCCTTCCAATGGAGGCAGTTACTTCAGTGTAGCTCAACTTTTACCATGTGACATAAAGTTGCCTCGGAATTATAAAGCACATAGGTATGTCACCAAGAAATACTAAGATATCCCTAATGAACATTGTTTAGCCCAGGCCTATAACATTCTCTGCCCTACTGCTTCAGAGATATTAGATACTAAAATTGATTAGATCCATATTCATTGTAATTGCTGCCACTATCAACAATGCAAACTCACATGTATTAGCTAATGAAGAAGCCAGACAAGACAGGCTTTCATAAGCAGTGAAAAAAGCAGAAGAAATATTTCATCAACAAGAAAGTGGACAGATGTGGAAAATGGTAGGAATATCCAAGGTAGTGCCCACAAGCCAAAACTGTAAATAAGGTTAGACTCACACAATTATATGGCTGGAGTATATATTACACTACTGAAGGCAAACATTCATTTCATTATTAGGGCTTAATGCCAGGTGGCAGAGCACAGTTGATCAAAGTGAATGCTGAGGTTCAATTTTCTTCCTTGTAAAAACTCAGTGCATTTGCAGCATTAGCCCCTTACCAGAAGAGGGCAATGGTGGCCACCAATACTGGCAAGTCTCATAGAGTAAAGTTACCTGCCCGGAAGGTAGCGCCTGCCACAGCACACAGGCCTCATAAACACCTCAGGGAGTTGCTGGGTTATGCATGCAAGGACATAAACTCTTCTCTTGAACAAGAAAACAGATGACTAGAGGACTGAGCTATTTCAGTGTGTGTCTACCTCATGGGACAAAAGTGCTATCCACAGGCAACCCGCTTTCTACATGTTAATACTAAGTCCATGCTCCACGCTTTTAAAAAGGTGAGGTGAAGACCCTGGAGAGAAGCTATTATATGACATGAGATGTTTGCAAATCAGCTACAATTCTAAATGCAAAGGACATTCCCTGAAGGACTCTAGCGTTTCAGGCTCCTATGGGGAGTTTCCAGGCCCCATCCTAGCTTCTTTTTCTTCTTCACTAGTGTTCCCAATTTCATATTCCCAAGCAGGCTGTTTGTAGCCCAAGGTCTTCAAGCTCTCTAAAGGCATCTCTAATCCCCTCTCTCCTGGACAAACCATTTGCTCTGCTAAGCAGGTTCACTCAGCACCTACTTTGTAAGACACACTTACCTGTAAGGAAAGAAAGAGATTGTTTTCCGTTTACATTTTTGGCCTAAGTCAATAGTGAATGGGTAGATAGAGGGGCAGAAGGCAGAGGATAAAGAACATGAAGAATGGGCAGGCTATTCACTCTTTCCCTTTTCATAAGATAATGATGTTCATAAGGTAAGGATGCAAACTTTAATGTCCATACCTTCACTTTTCAATCCCCACAACAACCTGCTCCCTCTCCAGTTCTAGGTCAATGGTAGCATGACCTTTCTGCTTCTAAGACTTGACACTCCCTTCTCCAGAAGTCACAGACAACCCCCATCCTGGAGTCCCAGGTACCCAGTTCCTCCTACAATCCAAGCCACCACTTTGTTTTGCTTGGTCCTCTGCAGCACTCTCTTGTGTTCCCTCCATCAATTCACCTTCAGTCTGTTCCTAGGGGGATCAAACTGGGTTCAACTTTGTCCCCAGCCTCTACTCCACTAGAAGAACTTTGAGAGCTTTCTTTCAGTTGTTCTCAGAGAAAAGACTAACTCTATGAGAAGCTAACCATACATCCCAATTTGTCCAAGTCAGCTGCACTTTAGGACCCACTCTCGGAATTATTATTAGCCAGCCTCTTCTCTCTGAAATCTTGCCTCGGCTCTTGCGATAAGCTGCATGGCTTGCTGTGAGGCATACCGTCTGCCAGATGCTCCAGCCTCATGGAACTTGACATTCCTGTATTCTGCAGTGCTCCATCTCTGGTGGTCACTAGCTACTTATTCACTTGCTTTTTATTGAGCATATACCAGCCCAACGGCAGAAGGCAAACAATGAGGCAGAAGATAGAACCTTGGTTCTGATGAACACCACTTCCCACCTGGCCTCCACCAAGGATTTCTGCAGTTTTCCTTTGTGTCTTCTTCATCAAAACCCATGACTGCATACTCAAGTGAAGCTCCCTTTACCTGGCTGGCAGCATCATGATTCTCATTTCCAGAATTCTTCTTGAAACATTAAACACTGGTTTAATATTTTAAACTCTCCAACTGCTGTATGGTTGGATGGGTAGCTAGAGTCTTCTCATTGGTGTAAGGTGGACACTAAACAAGAGTCATTTTTACCAAGTAAGTCACAAGAAGAATACCTTTTCCCATGAGGCTACATCAGGTCATAACTGAGGGGGTAGCATCATCCACCTGGAGAAGAGATTCCCCTCCCTCCCTCCACTCACTTTTCTAAACTGAGGGCCCTCCCATATAACTATTATATAAAGGTGCTAATATCAACTTCTTCATAATCAATTAGCATATATAATTATATATACTTTTGGGTTACAGAGTAATGTTATATGTAGGTACTAAGTTTCTTAAAATATTAATCTTTCACACTTTTTATAGATATCACAAATATTTTACCATGTCTGTATATGTGGGGGTGCATTGTGTGCATGAGTTTGTATCTGTGTCTCTGCATATCTATGCACATTTGCATGTGTGTTTCTGTGTGTGTACATGACAGTATGTGTCTCTTTGTATGTATGTGTATGCATTTATTTGTGCGTATTTATATGTGTATATGTTTGTGTCTTGTATGCAGGCATGTGTATCTGGTGTGTGTATGTGTGTATGCATGTATGTTTGCAAGTGTTTGTGTATGTGTGTCTTACTTACTGCTTCATTGCTGTGAAGAGGAACTCTTGAAAAAGAAGGCATTTAATTGGAGGTTTGCTTACAGTATCAGAGGGTTAGTCCATTATTATCATGGCGGGATACAGATATAAAAGAGAGCATTTAATTGGGGGCTTGCTTATACTTCCAGAGGGTTAGTCCATTATTATCATGCCAGAAAGCAGACAGGCACAGCACCGGAGCAATAGCTGAGAGCTTTACCTTCTGAGCCACAAGCAGCAGACACAAAGAGACACAGAGTGCTTGGTGTGGGGGTGCTTTTGAAACACCAATGTCTACCCTTAGTGACATACAAAGCCCTGGAGATTGAATGCATTCTAACCAAATGCTCTAATATGAGAGAAAACCCCAGCCCTGATTAGGCATTGTTGTTGTTGTTATTATTATTTCTATTAAATAAATTAAGCAGGGATAAATGCTCTAATGATTTCCCACACCAGAGGGGACCATTTAAGCTCCTCTTTTCACTAAGATAAGTCACAAACTTACAGGGTCCACATGTCAGTCAATTATAGAAATGTCTGAATAGTCCAGATCTAAAAGGGCAAATTTTGCCAGCAAGTGCAAAGACAACAATGTTCAGGATATAATGTCACTTACAGCAACAAGAATAAAGCAAACAGTAGGCCTCTGTGACGGCAGAGCTCTGAGGAACGAATGGCCCGGCACGGAAGCACAGAAACAAAGGCCGCTCCTCTGCAGCAGCGCGTCCGCTTCTCCAGCTCTGTCTGCAGCTTCTCCTGCTGCAGAACCCTGTCCCCAGGTCTCAGTGCAGAACCCTGTCCCCAGGTCTCAGTGCAGAACCCTGTCCCCAGGTCTCAGAACACAGACTTGTTGCTTTCCAACTCCAAGGCTCCACTGCAGAGTTCAGAGTTGGTCTAATTTTGGGATATTTACACAGATTTTACCAGCTGAATGTCACTCGTTCTGAAACCCCAAATCCAAGTTTCCTAAACTATAATGTCAACAATGAAACGTTTCAAATTTCAGACTCACAGATTCAGCAGCATTCAAGCTGTATCTGAAATGGCCCTATCTTTGTCCACTGTTATATGCTGACTGAAATGCTATCTTCATGAGCCCAAGGCCTTTGAGGTCTTTAAAATTGTGTTCTCATGATGACAATCATTCCTGGCAAACGGGAAAGAAGATCTAACATTTATTGAATAAGATACCACTTCTAAGGGTAAAATGAGAAACAGAAGAGTAGTTATGACTACCTCACTTTATATCATGTCAGATCAAGGAAGCAAAAATCAAACAGGACTGCAGAAGAAGTATCATGCATAACAGGACTCTGTGGGATGTCTTAAACTCTGCCCAGTGAAAGCAAGAATACACCACCTTCTCAAACACACAGGAAACTGCATCGGACTAAGCCTCATCTTTTCAAGAGAATCTGCTCTGTCAAAGAAGGACAGGCAGGAGGCAGGACTGAGGACCCGACCCTGTAACCCAGTGCTTCTCAACCTTTCTAATGCCACGACCCTTTAATACAATTCCTCATGTTGCGGTGACCCCCAACTATAAAATTATTTTGTTGCTACTTCATAACTGTAATTTTGCTACTGTTATGAATTATGTTGCTATTTAATTTGCATTATATTAGATATATGACTTCTGTTGGGGCCACAACCCACAGGTTGAGAACTACTGCTATAACAGGACATAGCAGTCAAATAGAGAGCATCTGATCCCACTACAAGCTAGTCAGCTACTCGGGTTCTGTCTAGTGACTCACTCAGTCCTCCCTCATCTTACTCCCTGGTATACCATCCATGGGCAGTCCACCAAGGGAGATATACTACAATTTAGACCTGGAATAATCCTAAGTATTCCTGTAAAGATAAGGACTCCAGTGGAGAGTGATGGTGCACATCTGTAGGACCAGCTACTCAAGAAGTTGAGAGTAACACTTTGAGCCTGGGACTTTAAAGCCAGCCTGCTCAACATAATGAGACCTTGCTTTCAAAAGAGGGAGTAATGGAATGAAGACATTACAACCACAATTCCAGGGCATGTGTGAGAACTACTTCTCAGGCTGACACTCACACTTTTAAGCAGAGCTGAGCTGTAGCATTGCTTCCTTTGAAAAGTATTAGCAATTAATTGGTCTTTATTTTCCACCTGGACATCAACTCAATGAACAAAAACTACTTCAAAAAAATTTTGTCTCCATACAAAGTTAGTTATTTTCTTTTTATAACCCACACTATTTTTAAGAAAGACAGGAAAATGCTGACTGTCTACCACATCTTTACGCTCATGCTGTAAGGGATGAGGGAGTCAGTTGTTTCTCCATGGCAGGCTCACATTCCTAGTTTCATCAAAACTGATGTTGAAATGTATTTCTCAATTTACATGTGGCCAAGGAGCTTCTCACCATGTGCACTCTCAGACGCCTTCATGAAAACAGCACGCTTCCCAAACTCCAAACATGAAAAACCACTAGTAAGCATTTTCTTCTATCATCTGATGCTCTTAACTTCATCAAAGTTTAATAGCATGGTGGTAATTTCAGAGGGAAATCAAAACCTAAAGACCACAAAGCTGCCACAGTACCACGTCTACTGACTTTCCGAATGAATGTGTCAACACACTTTACAAGATAAAAAGCTCAGAGTCATTGAATTGTGTAAACACACAGACTCATGCCAAAAACAAAGATTAACCAATAAGATGAAAGTACAAGCCAGTGTGTAATTGTGCTTCAATCTCTGAAGTTGTGCTGCTGCGATTGCCTTAGTTTACTTTGGGGAAGTGACACTTTGGGGAATAGCCTTTTTATGCTATTCATGCTTCCAAAGAGACTTTATTCATTCAGTTGTAAAACTCTACACCATTCATTTAGTCTTTGCAAATACGAGTCGCTCACATTATTACTTGATGTGCTACAAAGGTAGTATCCTCAGTTCACAGTCTAGGGTCCCAAAACTACTACTGATGACCAGGCTTTTGACAGGGCTGCCTGCGTAGCCAACATCACTACAGATAGAATAAGATTACCCACACCTTCACTATGCTGTTCAGTATTCAACTCCTAGTCTGTGGTTGGGACCTCTGGAGAATGAACATGGCCTTGGATTCTGTTATTAGCACAGAAATGAAACAATTGCCAGACTAAGGGCAGAGACTCAAAGGGCTTCCCGAACTCATGAAATTCTCTTGGCATGGAGATTATTGCTAATTTTGGCTTGTGCTAGTTTACATCCAGGGGGACTCGAATGAAAAGAACATTTTATTGATAGCAATTACGGGAAGAGCCAGTGAATTTTCCATGATTTTGGTATTCTTCCTTTTCTTAGGATTATAAAGAAAAAGTGAGAGACTGTGCCATGATCACTCTGAACATAGATTTTTTATCTCTTCTAGAATACAGTTAAAGATCGGAAAGTAAAATTAAAGGATAAAAAGAAAACACCTCCTACTAGTTAAACAGGGAATTTCCCTTTCATAAGCAATACTCTTAAGACTGCACCTTCAATGGTGTCAAAGCAGAAGCAATCTTGGAATGTGCTTACACTGCTGGACACCATCGAAATTTATTACAAAAACCAAAATCCTGAAAACAAATAGAGTCAGAATTCCCTCTAAACAAACCATGAATGTATCAAAACATTTCTTTCCAGGCACAGGTCAAAATGAAATAATAAATTTGCCACATTAAGTCACGAGAATAAAGGAAAGCTCTGGGTGTTCTCTACAGTCTCACATGGGCTTCATTTAGTGTAGTGTGAGGGTGTTCAAGATATTTATATTCATGCTTTGCAGGAAAAATCCCAAATCCCAAAATTACCTAAGCTGACCAGTCACACTGTTAGGCCTAGGAAACATAAGAAGCAGGAGGAATGCTGGCCTGCTCCTCTGCGCAGCCAGCTGTAAGCCTTCTCATGGAGTACAATGGAATTCTCTTCTACAAACTCAAGACTGGCCAGAAAGGCCAAAACCAGACCCATAAGCAGACATGCAAAGGGCTAGTCTGGCAGAATGCCGACTCACCACTTGCGGAGGAGAGAGAGGACAAGAAAGGGAGACTAGATAATGGGAGAAAAGATAAGAATTTTCCAAGAGTATTATAAAGACAATGAACTTATTCCTCAAGAGCACTTTAGTTTCTATCTATAAACGTTGATTTGTTGATTTGTTATTACTCAAAAGTATCAGATAAAAGAGTAACTGGGGAAGGTACAAATTTTTCTTGAATGATTCAATCTCCATCTTAAAACTGTCATCTCAAAAATGGATTGTTAGGCTTCCCCATCCAGTGTGATATTCCTACAAAGGATCAGGTTTATCATGAAGCTCCTCCCCTTTTCTTCTATTCCAGTGTGCTCACTTGTTCTCATATAACTTCAAGTCATAACCAATAGTAAAAAGTTGGAAAAAACATTTCTATGCCTGGGAGTTATGATCCTCCTGCCTCTGAGGTACTAGGATTTAGGTACTCACCCACCATCCCAGGCAAAATCTTAAGTAGCTTTTTAAAATTATTTTCTATGTAAACTATTTTTTATTAATTTCAAAAAATGAAAATAAAAATTTAACATCATGGCTAGCTAGATGTCTCAGCGAGTAAAGAACTTGTCATACAAATCTAATGGTATGAGTTCCAATCCCAGAATTTCTGTAAAGGTAGGAGAATAAATTCTACAAATTGTCTTTTGCCACACACTGTAGTACATATCCCCTTGAAACACATGAGTAGACGCAGGCAGACACACACACGTAGACACACACATACACACAATTTAAAAATATAAAATAAAATTAAAAAGTCTACTCTTAATACGTGTTCAATACCCAAGAGACCAATCACTTGTATAATTACATGGTCTATTCCATACATATGTATGTGTGCATGTGTATGTGGGTATATAGTTTTAATGGATTATGCATAACAGAGGATGGCATTTCTTTTCTGCTCCCAAGAGTATGCAGAAAAGGCAGGTTTGGGGTTGGTTATGTATAATTACAGAGGCACCAGCTGTTCCCTCTACCCCCCCCCCCACTTTCTCAAATGAAAAAGCAGAACAATGCAACAATGCAAATGATAAGAGTGATTATAATAATTGGTAACTGTAAGTGTTTTTTTTTGTTGTTGTTGTTTTTTTTTGGTAAAGAAATCACATGCAAACCCTTTTCACTTTCCTAGTGATAAACAACTTACTAAGGTACATGGAGATACAAAGGTTTTACAAGATAACCTGGGGATTTATTGAGTACACTGAGATGATCTGACAGAGGTAATTTCAAGTTAGCCAGTTGCTATTTGTATCGTAAGTCCACCCCACACATAAAGAGTCAGTTCAAATACTTCAGTGGGTAAATCATGAAATAAGATATCTGCCTAGACCTCCTGTAAACTTTCCATGCCTACTATTACTGTCAGAATTTCTCTTTATAGTTTTGCTTCCTTATTCTGTAGTTATTCATGAACATGGATATTGGGCCTCTAATGAGAAAACTGTCCCTTCTGGGCACAATGACTTTATGAGAAACAGAATTTACAACTTATTGGCATATATACAGAAGTCTAGCAAAAGGGCCTGTTTTATGACATGATTACCTGTTAAGTGAATGAATGAACCAGCAAAATATCAATTGCTGTGTGATGACCAAATTACAAGTTTTGAAGACAGCACCCTGGATTATCAATATGGGCCCTAAATTCAATCACGAGTGCCCTTAGAAAAGACACTGAAGAGACAGACACACAGATGGAAAGGTGGGATAAAGATGGAGCAAACAGATGTGTTCACAAGACAACAAAACTGGCAACCAGCAAAGTTGGAACAGGCCAAAAAGGAATTCTCCCCTAGAGCCGACAAAGCCTGGTCCAGCTGGCAACTTACTGCAGGCTGTTGGCTTTCAGAACTGTGAGTGAATGGCTCTATCTGGTTTTCTGTCCATTTGTGGTGACTTGTTACAGTAGCCCTGGAAAGAGAGCTGGCATCTAAGAGCAACCCCACCCCCATCCCCAGTGTACTGCCCATTTCAGAGTCAGCACTTGTCAGCTGCCTGCTTCTGAAGCATCCTGTTATACTGAAAGTAGCTCCTTGTGGAAATACTACTAACCTTATTTCTTAATGAATTATACTCTCACTCAAAAAACCATCAAACAATGTATAATGCAATCCCCACAATTCCTATACATCCACTTGAGAAAAGCTGACTCTTAATACTTTGTTAAACCCAAACTGATTAAAAGCAGAGACCACATATCTTATTGCCAGAAGACATGGTTTAAAGACCTGTCTTTATGCAGATAGAAAGGTGACTAAGAGTCATTTCCAGACTAAGGAGAGGAGAAAAAAAATTCATGGGCATCAAAGTGCATATCCACACTAAATCACAAAAGACTGTACATGGGGCAAGTGAGCTTGAAACAGACTAAACAAGCAGTAGGTGAGAGGGAAGCAATGGATGGTTTCTACCTCTCCATATACTCCTTTCTTGGGAGGTTGTGTGAGGAATAAACAAAATAATCAATTTAGAAGAAAGGCATCAAAAAAAAAAAAAAAAGAAGAAGAAAGGCATCTTGCAGGAAAGAACACAACCTTCTAAAGGAAGGAGAGATGGGTTGAAAGTGGCATTTGATATAACTAACTCTGAAAGGTTAAGAGGTTATTATGTCATCCTGGCAACAAGAGGTCAAGCCAGCTCAAATAAAGAAATGACAAGGAGAAATATCTAAGAAATAAGCAATGAGACAAGACAAGTAATCAGAGCTTTGGACAGACTCAGCGTCTGATGTGGGCAAACACTGTCATTAACCCCACTGTGCAGATCTGTAAACTGAGATACAAATAAAGTATCAAGTAAATGGAAGAAGCCCAGTTCTGCTAGACTCTGTGCAGTTCTCTACACATACATCACTTGGCTACCTAATACTCCTGTTCTTAGTACCACCATGCACCACACTGATCAAATAAAACTTGAAAGCAATTCACAAAAATATTAATTATTTTAAACATCAAAGGCATTTTATGTATGGAGCACACTGAATTTCCAATTAAACCTCTTGCTTATGACTATTTTCTCATCAGCACTGAGTGGGCCCTTGGGAGCTCTAGGTTCTGACTGCACTGGAAGCCTAGTCATAACTAATAGAACAAGTATGGTCTCAGCAACATGGAACTAAGGCAGCTCGTGGTCAAGAGTGTGTGTCTGTATGGTCACTTCTCTAGCATGCACACCCCCACACTGAGCAGCAACAATAGAGTCTGAAAAGATCCAGGATGATTCCCAAAGAGGAGCAGCTGTGAGAATTAATGCAGAGGGTCCTCCTGTCTTGGAGTTATGTGAGCTGTCCCCTGTAACTATGTCATAGATTGCAAACAGACACAACCCCATGATGCCTGCAGCTCTCTTCCCTCCCACAATCCTATGCCTGAGACTCTTAGGCCTGCTACCACCGACAGGTCTTCTGCTCTCTCAACACTCTCCCAAACCATCTTCATGGCTTTGCTGAGTATGAGGACCCACAAGCCTGACCTGTACACTCTGCATTATACCATTCAGACCAACCCTCCCAGGACCATGTCAGGCAAGAGGCAGAAACCTTCCCAAATACCTACCTTTACTTATTGACCAACTTTTCAAACATAGCTCTTTATCTACTATTTCCTGCCCTCAAGCAAAGACTTAGTATCTAATATATTCAATAAGAACTTAGTTGCAGCAAAGTGATAATTTGACTTTGATTATATAACTAACTTTTAAAAAGATGTTTTATTCTGTTCATGATTCTAAAACTTACCATGAGTTTATCTCATAAGACATAGCCTAACAGGCAGTCAAAATACATTGTCTCCTGCAATATATCACTCACTCATCCATCCACGCAACTATCCTTTCACTTATAGCCAGCCATTCATTCAATCAATTCCTTCATTCATTAATAACTCACTGCATTTGGTGCAGTGCACTGTACTAGACTTGGGGAGGACATAAATAAGCTGTCACTGTCCCTGTTTTCCATGACATTTATGGTTTCAGTTTAGAAACAAACAGGAAATGTACCATAGAAATAGCCTGTGTATATAATTGTGTCTTGGAAGTAAATCAACAGGCTCTGACTGCATCAGCATATGGAGGGAAGGAGGGAACATTTTAGTCAATCTCAGAACTATATAAAAACAAACAAATAAGAAAACAGTTATAGAGGAAACCAAGTGAGGAATTAGAAGCAACAAGTACTTTCTAGCTTCTCAGCCTTTTAGAATTGGGAGTGGAAAACAGCTTCGGAGCCAGGTGGGAGCAGAGGTAGAGGGCACTGAAGTTTAGCTTTAGACAGAGACTTGGAGAGAGTTACCAGAAGACAAGCAGAGAAACGGTGTGTTAGCACTGGGCCCATGGCAGCTTGTTGGTGCAACAGAGAAGAGAGGAAAAAAAAAATAGAAAAATAGTGGGGAAATTATATAGAAACATGAGGAACAGAAAGGCAGTCTGACCACAGTACGCTCACATTTGGAAAAGTGCTGGTTTTCAATGGAACTGCATTGGCACCATCTTGGAAAGAATTCTGAGAGGACAGTACCTGTGCTTTTTGCTTAGAGGACCTTAATTAATTTGCTACATTTCCCTGTAGCTCAGAATCCATAGTGGTACTACCAGGTTATTTGGCCATCAGCTGCCTTGTGGCTTCATGTGACACTAGTCAAAAGCCAGAGAAGCAATGTCATTGGAAAATATGCACAGTAGAATTTGGGTCTGAGACAAAAATGGTGTAAGGCCCCCTTTGCTTTTGGGTGGCAGCTGACTCCATCAGCCAGCTAAGGAGTTTGCAGTAGACTGACCAGGGAGTGCATTCGTGCAGAGACTGGGCTTGAGAAACCACAGTGGAAGCTGCAGTATGGGAGGTGGAAAGCACAGGATCAACTGTGGCCATTCCACCTGCAAGATCATTATGACCAATCCGTTTTTCCCTTTTCACACTCTTTCTCTTCTCTCATCCCTCCCTCTCTTCCTCCTATTGTTTTTACACTGGCAGATCCTCTCTCCTTCCCTCCCTCCCTTCCCTTCCCTCTCTCTGTATATAAGTAAATATACATATATTCATTTACAATATAAAATTTCTTCAGTATTCTCTTTTGTTTTTTGTTATGCTATTTATCTCTCCTCTCTACTTAAATCCTTCCATTATATAATCAAGTTTTTTCCTTTAAATTATACCTTCTGTTGGGAATTGGTTCTAATGCTTTGCCCCCAAAATCAGGAATCTGCTTGTCCAAATACTGAAGGTCCTTGTCCCCAGTTAGTTTTAGATTTACCAATACAGAGCCAGCAGCCAGGTGGACTGGGCAGGTAGACTGAGGCAGGATCTTTAGATTTGCTCAGGCTAGGTACTGGGAGGAAGGAGAGGAGAATCGCCATCATTTGGAGGGAGACGGATCAGGCTTGGAGCTACAGAAAAAAAAATCATCCGAAATGTAAGTGAGAAGGAATGTGGTGCCCAGAAAGGCTGCCCAGAAGCCTCTTGGGCAGCAAAGACTAGGAAATCACCCAGGAGGAGCCAGGGCAAAAAAGATAAAAAACAGAATTAGAAGGTGTTAAGCCAGGATTACAGGAGAAAAATGGGGGCTACCCATGGGGAGGATTAGAACTGCCCAGTCTTTGAGCTAGCCAAGGCATTTTAAAATTAACTGGCCTCCGAGTGTGTGTGTGTGTGTGTGTGTGTGTGTGTGTGTGTGTGTACTCATGAGCGCGTGTCTTTCATTTGATAATCCAAAGAGCTTCTGGGCAGGTGCCTGGGAGTGTGACACCCCCCACCCCAGGAGCCAAAGCAGTGTAGTAAACTCGTTGCTGCACCTTCAATTTCCAGCTTTCTCACACTTTTTTCTTCTGAATTTTTTTCCATTTTTTATTAGGTATTTAGCTCATTTACATTTCCAATGCTATACCAAAAGTCCCCCATACCCACCCACCCCCACTCCCCTACCCACCCACTCCCCCTTTTTGGCACTGGCATTCCCCTGTACTGGGGCATATAAAGTTTGCGTGTCCAATGGGCCTCTCGTTCCAGTGATGGCCGAATAGGCCATCTTTTGATACATATGCAGCTAGAGTCAAGAGCTCCGAGGTACTGGTTAGTTCATAATGTTGTTCCACTTATAGGGTTGCAGTTCCCTTTAGCTCCTTGGGTAATTTCTCTAGCTCCTCCATTGGGAGCCCTGTGATCCATCCATTAGCTGACTGTGAGCATCCACTTCTGTGTTTGCTAGGCCCCGGCATAGTCTCACAAGAGACAGCTACATCTGGGTCCTTTCAATAAAATCTTGCTAGTGTATGCAATGGTGTCAGCGTTTGGATGCTGATTATGGGGTGGATCCCTGGATATGGCAGTCTCTACATGGTCCATCCTTTCATCTCAGCTCCAAACTTTTTCTCTGTAACTCCTTCCATGGGTGTTTTGTTCCCAATTCTAAGGAGGGTCATAGTGTCCACACTTCAATCTTCATTCTTCTTTAGTTTCATGTGTTTAGCAAATTGTATCTTATATCTTGGGTATCCTAGGTTTGGGGCTAATATCCATCCACTTATCAGTGAGTACATATTGTGTGAGTTCCCTTGTGAATGTGTTACCTCACTCAGGATGATGCCCTCCAGGTCCATCCATTTGCCTAGGAATTTCATAAATTCATTCTTTTTAATAGCTGAGTAGTACTCCATTGTGTAGATGTACCACATTTTCTGTATCCATTCCTCTGTTGAGGGGCATCTGGGTTCTTTCCAGCTTCTGGCTATTATAAATAAGGCTGCTATGAACATAGTGGAGCATGTGTCCTTCTTACCAGTTGGGGCATCTTCTGGATATATGCCCAGGAGAGGTATTGCTGGATCCTCCGGTGGTACTATGTCCAATTTTCTGAGGAACTGCCAGGCTGATTTCCAGAGTGGTTGTACAAGCCTGCACTCCCACCAACAATGGAGGAGTGTTCCTCTTTCTCCACATCCACGCCAGCATCTGCTGTCACCTGAATTTTTGATCTTAGCCATTCTGACTGGTGTGAGGTGGAATCTCAGGGTTGTTTTGATTTGCATTTCCCTGATGATTAAGGATGTTGAACATTTTTTCAGGTGCTTCTCTGCCATTCGGTATTCCTCAGGTGAGAATTCTTTGTTCAGTTCTGAGCCCCATTTTTTAATGGGGTTATTCGATTTTCTGAAGTCCACCTTCTTGAGTTCTTTATATATGTTGGATATTAGTCCCTTATCTGATTTAGGATAGGTAAAGATCCTTTCCCAACCTGTTGGTGGTCTTTTTGTCTTATTGACGGTGTCTTTTGCCTTGCAGAAACTTTGGAGTTTCATTAGGTCCCATTTGTCAATTCTCGATCTTACAGCACAAGCCATTGCTGTTCTGTTCAGGAATTTTTCCCTGTGCCCATATCTTCAAGGCTTTTCCCCACTTTCTCCTCTATAAGTTTCAGTGTCTCTGGTTTTATGTGAAGTTCCTTGATCCACTTAGATTTGACCTTAGTACAAGGAGATAAGTATGGATCGATTCGCATTCTTCTACATGATAACAACCAGTTGTGCCAGCACCAATTGTTGAAAATGCTGTCTTTCTTCCACTGGATGGTTTTAGCACCTTTGTCAAAGATCAAGTGACCATAGCTGTGTGGGTTCATTTCTGGGTCTTCAATTCTATTCCATTGGTCTACTTGTCTGTCTCTATACCAGTACCATGCAGTTTTTATCACAATTGCTCTGTAGTAAAGCTTTAGGTCAGGCATGGTGATTCCACCAGAGGTTCTTTTATCCTTGAGAAGACTTTTTGCTATCCTAGGTTTTTTGTTATTCCAGATGAATTTGCAAATTGCTCCTTCTAATTCGTTGAAGAATTGAGTTGGAATTTTGATGGGGATTGCATTGAATCTGTAGATTGCTTTTGGCAAGATAGCCATTTTTACAATGTTGATCCTGCCAATCCATGAGCATGGGAGATCTTTCCATCTTCTGAGATCTTCTTTAATTTCTTTCTTTAGAGATTTGAAGTTTTTATCATACAGATCTTTCACCTCCTTAGTTAGAGTCACGCCAAGATATTTTATATTATTTGTGACTATTAAGAAGGGTGTTGTTTCCCTAATTTCTTTCTCAGCATGTTTATTCTTTGTATAGAGAAAGGCCATTGACTTGTTTGAGTTTATTTTATATCCAGCTACTTCACCGAAGCTGTATATCAGGTTTAGGAGTTCTCTGGTAGAATTTTTAGGGTCACTTATATATACTATCATATCATCTGCAAAAAGTGATATTTTGACTTCCTCTTTTCCAATTTGTATCCCCTTGATCTCCTTTTGTTGTCGAATTGCTCTGGCTAATACTTCAAGTACTATGTTGAAAAGGTAGGGAGAAAGTGGGCAGCCTTGTCTAGTCCCTGATTTTAGTGGAATTGCTTCCAGCTTCTCTCAATTTACTTTTATGTTGGCTACTGGTTTGCTGTAGATTGCTTTTATCATGTTTAGGTATGGGCCTTGAATTCCTGATCTTTAGAAAACTTTTATCATGAATGGGTGTTGAATCTTGTCAAATGCTTTTTCTGCATCTAACGAGATGATCATGTGGTTTTTGTCTTTGAGTTTGTTTATATAATGGATTACATTGATGGATTTTCGTATATTAAACCATCCCTGCATCCCTGGAATAAAACCTACTTGGTCAGGATGGATGATTGCTTTAATGTGTTCTTGGATTAAGGTTAGCGAGAATTTTATTGAGGATTTTTGCATCGATATTCATAAGAGAAATTGGTCTGAAGTTCTCTATCTTTGTTGGGTCTTTCTGTGGTTTAGGTATCAGAGTAATAGTGGCTTCATAAAATGAGTTGGGTAGAGTACCTTCTACTTCTATCTTGTGAAATAGTTTGTGCAGAACTGGAATTAGATCTTCTTTGAAGGTCTGATAGAACTCTGCACTAAACCCGTCTGGTCCTGGGCTTTTTTTGGCTGGGAGACTATTAATAACTGCTTCTATTTCTTTAGGTGATATGGGACTGTTTAGATGGTCAACTTGATCCTGATTCAACTTTGGTACCTGGTATCTGTCCAGAAATTTGTCCATTTCGTCCAGGTTTTCCAGTTTTGTTGAGTATAGCCTTTTGTAGAAGGATCTGATGGTGTTTTGGATTTCTTCAGGACCTGTTGTTATGTCTCCCTTTTCATTTCTGATTTTGTTAATTAAGATTTTGTCCCTGTGCCCTTTAGTGAGTCTAGCTAAGGGTTTATCTATCTTGTTGATTTTCTCAAAGAACCAACTCCTCCTTTGGTTAATTCTTTGAATAGTTCTTCTTGTTTCCACTTGGTTGATTTCACCCCTGAGTTTGATTATTTCCTGCCTTCTACTCCTCTTGGGTGAATTTGCTTCCTTCTTTTCTAGAGCTTTTAGATGTGTTGTCAAGCTGCTATTATGTGCTCTCTCCCGTTTCTTCTTGGAGGCACTCAGAGCTATGAGTTTCCCTCTTAGAAATGCTTTCATTGTGTCCCAAAGGTTTGGGTACGTTGTGGCTTCATTTTCATTAAACTCTAAAACGTCTTTAATTTCTTTCTTTATTCCTTCCTTGACCAAGGTATCATTGAGAAGAGTGTTGTTCAGTTTCCACATGAATGTTGGCTTTCCATTATTTATGTTGTTATTGAAGATCAGTCTTAGGCCATGGTGGTCTGATAGGATACATGGGACAATTTCAATATTTTTGTATCTGTTGAGGCCTGTTCTGTGACCAATTATATGGTCAATTTTGGAGAAGGTCCTGTGAGGTGCTGAAAAGAAGGTATATCCTTTTGTTTTAGGATAAAATGTTCTATAGATATCTATCAGGTCCATTTGTTTCATAACTTCTGTTAGTTTCACTGTGTCCCTGTTTAGTTTCTGTTTCCATGATCTGTCCATTGATGAAAGTGGTGTGTTGAAGTCTCCCACTATTATTGTGTGAGGTGCAATGTGTGCTTTGAGCTTCATTAAAGTTTCTTTAATGAATGTGGCTGCCCTTGCATTTGGTGCGTAGATATTCAGAATTGAGAGTTCCTCTTGGAGGATTTTAGCTTTGATGAGTATGAAGTGTCCCTCCTTGTCTTTTTTGATAACTTTGGGTTGGAAGTCGATTTTATCCGATATTAGAATGGCTACTCCAGCTTGTTTCTTCAGACCATTTGCTTGGAAAATTGTTTTCCAGCCTTTCACTCTGAGGTAGTGTCTGTCTTTTTCCCTGAGATGGGTTTCCTGTAAGCAGCAGAATGTTGGGTCCTGTTTGTGTAGCCAGTCTGTTAGTCTATGTCTTTTTATTGGGGAATTGAGTCCATTGATATTAAGAGATATTAAGGAAAAGTAATTGTTGCTTCCTTTTATTTTTGTTGTTAGAGTTGGCATTCTGTTCTTGTGGCTGTCTTCTTTTTGGTTTGTTGAGGGATTACTTTCTTGGTTGTTCTAGGGCATGATTTCCGTCCTTGTATTGCTTCTTTTCTGTTATTATCCTTTGAAGGGCTGGATTCGTGGAAAGATATTGTGTGAATTTGGTTTTGTCGTGGAATACTTTGGTTTCTCCATCTATGGTAATTGAGAGTTTGGCCGGGTATAGTACCTGGGCCGGCATTTGTGTTCTCTTAGTGTCTGTATAACATCTGTCCAGGCTCTTCTGGCTTTCATAGTCTCTGGTGAAAAGTCTGGTGTAATTCTGATAGGCCTTCCTTTATATGTTACTTGACCTTTCTCCCTTACTGCTTTTAAAATTCTATCTTTATTTAGTGCATTTGTTGTTCTGATTATTATGTGTCGGGAGGAATTTCTTTTCTGGTCCAGTCTATTTGGAGTTCTGTAGGCTTCTTGTATGATCATGGGCATCTCTTTCTTTATGTTTGGAAAGTTTTCTTCTATTATTTTGTTGAAGATATTAGCTGGCCCTTTAAGTTGAAAATCTTCATTCTCATCAATTCCTATTATCCGTAGGTTTGGTCTTCTCATTGTGTCCTGGATTTCCTGGATGTTTTGAGTTAGGATCCTTTTGCATTTTGTATTTTCTTTCACTGTTGTGTCGATGTTCTCTATGGAATCTTCTGCACCTGAGATTCTCTCTTCCATTTCTTGTATTCTGTTGCTGATGCTCGCATCTATGGTTCCAGATCTCTTTCCTAGGGTTTCTATCTCCAGCATTGCCTTGCTTTGGGTTTTCTTTACTGTGTCTACTTCCCTTTTTAGTTCTAGTATGGTTTTGTTCATTTCCATTACCTGTTTGGATGTGTTTTCCTGTTTTTCTTTAAGGACTTCTACCTGTTTGGCTGTGTTTTCCTGCTTTTCTTTAAGGGCCTGTAACTCTTTAGCAGTGCTCTCCTGTAATTCTTTAAGTGACTTATGAAAGTCCTTCTTGATGTCCTCTATCATCATCATGAGAAATGTTTTTAAATCTGGGTCTAGATTTTCGGTTGTGTTGGGGTGCCCAGGACTAGGTGGGGTGGGAGTGCTGCGTTCTGATGATGGTGAGTGGTCTTGATTTCTGTTAGTGGGATTCCTACGTTTGCCTTTTGCCATCTGGTAATCTCTGAAGCTAGCTGTTATAGTTGTCTCTGTTAAGAGCTTGTTCTTCAGGTGACTCTGTTAGCCTCTATAAGCAGACCTGGGAGGGTAGCACTCTCCTTAGTTTCAGTGGGAAGAGTATTCTCTGCAGGAAAGCTCTCTTCTTGGAGGGAAGGTACCCAGATATCTGGTGTTCGAACCGGACTCCTGGCAGAAGTTGTGTTCCACTCACTAGAGGTCTTAGGATCCCATGTGGAATCCTGTGTGGGCCCTTGAGGGTGTCAGGCGACTCCGCTGGCAAGGTAGCCCGGGGCTCGAGTGGAGCGGAAGGGGCTTGTGCCCCAGGTCAGGCCCGGGTAGTCTGCTTCCCTATGTACAGCAGTCTCAGGTTCCGTGCGATTGGATTGGGGCCGGCGCTGTGTTCCACTCACCAGAGGTCTTAGGATTCCGTGGGGAATCCTGTGTTGGCCCTTGCGGGTGTCAGGCGACTCCGCTGGCAAGGTAGCCCGGGGCTCGAATCTTTCTTCTGCATTTTTAATATCCTAACTTTTCTTTTGCTTTTACTTTTCCATTTCTTCTTTCATTTGTTAGCCTCATTTTTAAACATCCTTTAAAAATTATTTCTGCCACAAATCCTCCTATAAGGCTTTTATACTTGGTGTGTGGTTTTCCACTTTAGCTTTGGGTCTGGTTCACTGCTATTTGTTGCTGTCCTTATTCTTATTTGTTTGGTCCTTTCTAGGAAGCCATGGAATCAAGGTTGCCACTTTGTATGTTGATGCTTTTCTGAGCTACCTTCCTTGGGTTACATGTAACCACATTACTCAAAGAACAAAAGATAAAAACCACAAACTGTCAACAAAGCTCTAAGAAGGCATGGCTAGGTGGGGCCTGAAGGCCTAATGTTTCCCTGTAGAAACAGCAGAAAGAAAGCAACTCTGTGTGCAACACCTAGGAGAGGTCACAGCATAGGTTGTTCCCAGACTGCTCAGACTGGGTGCTGCTGTCAAGGCTGGAGCAGTAATTACAAAGGGCATACCTCCTGACGTTCATATATAAAACACATCTGCCTGTTACTAGACATGTGCCACTCCTGTCAGACCTACAGGGAAACAGGGCATTCCTAGGCTACAACAGTACAAATTTGACAAAATACTAATCCCCTGAGAGAGGTAAGAAATGAGCTTCACTAAAACTACATCAAAGCCACCTGGAAATATATTCAACATAATCAGCTATCTATCCTAGGACATGTCACAAGACTCACGTGAAACTGAAAAAATAAGTCATTAAAATTGATCTAAAAATCTCAATATAAATATACAAGATATACGAAAAAACAAGGCAGTGCAACTCCTCCAGAGTCTCTCAGTTCTCTACTGAAAGGCCCCAAATACTCAGCTGAAACTCATGATATACTGGATGCAGAATTTAACCGAGAGATTCTTTTTTTCTTAAGATCAGGGGATGCCAAGGAAATAAAGAAATGCAATGAAATGAATTAAGGAAAGCAATGCAAAATATGAACAACAAGTTCAACAAAGAGATGTTGGGAGGAAACCCAAAAATCTTAAAAAGTTCAGTAAGTTAACTTGAAAAACTCAATTATTATCAATAGCTAAAGGAGGACAGAAATTCTGAGGGCTTGGGCCAAGAAATAAATTTACACAATAATAAACACTCTCTCTCTCTCTCTCTCTCTCTCTCTCTCTCTCTCTCTCTTTCTCTCTCTCTAACATAAGATGCAAGACTTTTGTGATATGAACAAAATCAAAGCCTGGATATTCAGGTCACAAAAGAAGACATTAAGGTACAAACTAAAGGCAGGAAAGTAAAATAACATGACATAAAAACAGAGTGAGTTCCAGGACAGACAGGGCTACACAGAGAAACCCTGTCTCAAAAAACCAAAAAAAAAAAAAAAAAAAAAAAAAAAATCCAGAGAGCCATTAAGGGTTAACTTTTTAAAAACTTAATTATAAAAGCTAGAAGAAACATGTAAACTTCTAGACACATAAGATCTCCCAAAATTGAACCAAAAGAAAAAGAA